>NC_052392.1:6150229-6396970 GCF_009389715.1 Phoenix dactylifera
GGCGGCCGGCATCGCGTGGAGAGGAAGAGAGAGAGAGGGGGGGAGGGAGGGAGGAGTGGAGATGGGGGAATAGGAGGGGTGAGGTTATAATCGCTTCAGTTACCGGCGGCGGCCCCTGGTTTTGGACGTAGGGGGAGGGTAGGGAGGTGAGAGTATCGTTGGGCGGGGATTATGTTATTCCGGATAAGGAGATGGTTGGGTTTCGCCACCAACTCGGGCGCGATTGTTGTTCCTGCGGAATATTGTTATCCAGAGAGAGTTCAGATGATGGTTTAGTGTCCGAAAATGTTTTTTTTTTACGCTTTGGTTGTTTGTTTGACAGGTGTCCATGTACGATGTATAGGGGATGAATTTTTCGCGTTATAGGGCTGTAATGGACAGGTGTTGAGTATAGAAGGCCGGTTGGAGAAAGTATTTACAGTAAATTATGAATGGATTGTAGTTTACCAACTGTAGAGCAGGTATTAGTTGCTGGATTGAACCAATGGGCGTCGCGGTAATCATCAAGACAGCGGATCTGGTACTGATGGACGAGGGGATTTGGAAGAAAGTTGACCAAATATGAAGGTTGACTAGCAAAAGTCAACGAGGGAGTTTGCGTTACACGGTTGAAAAATTCTAGGAAAAACTTTTCAACGTGGTTATTAAATCATATAAAAACGTACGTTGGCTGGATAAAGGCCCACCTCTGCTCTGGTTGGAGCTGTGGATTCATCCCAAGTTTGGATCAGAATTTGATCCAATAAAACCGAGACACCTGGATTGATAAGTTGGAGCATGGAGAATGAAATAAAAGAGGGGCATGTCTGGGTTGTGCTTTTAGGATGACTTGCATCAATAGGCAAAGAGGATCGGCTCTGATATCATATTAAAATCTCACATAAATACTTAAGATCATACATGAATGAATCCATAAATATATAAACACCATTAAAAATATGTGAGACTTTTCTGAGAAAAAATAAATAAGAATATAAAAAGAGGAGGACTTGGCTTCTAAGCCATAATTAAGGAGGTAACTTCACTCATCAATTTATAAGTTAGCAGAAAACCAGTTCTTAAGCGATCAAACATTTGAAATGGATAAAAGAGACCTCCCAATGTTATTATAAACATTTGAAACATTTGATTGCTGATACAATTAGTTCCTTAGGCACATAAAGTTTTGGCATGGCAACACATAGTTATTTCATGTCATGAGGCAGAAAAATTTTATTTTCATGTGGTTCAAATTTAGATGGCTTCACAATAAGTGTGGTTGGCATAGAACATCTGAAGGGTCTCACACATCTCCAGATATCAAGGATTAAGGGATTCCAAACTTCAGAAAAACTTTGCTCCTATAAACTAATCGAGTGCATTTCTCTCTTTTTCGTTATGGAATGAATGCCCAATATGATACCAATAGCAGTTGATTTTGACCCCAAGTATGATAGTTATATCAAAATTGAAGGTTAATATTTTGTGGAGACTAGAGTATGAAACATAGAGGACCTTCATTATGTTCCCTTTATCTAATTGCAAAGAGCAGAGATGACTGCCCCTCCCCATTCTCAATGAACAGCAAGCTCACTACTGATTGTGATACACTACCAAAGAGGGAAGTATAGCCAATCACAGCCAATTAGCTCTTAATTTTCGTAATACCTTTATTCACCCAATCTTTTTAATGGAGGAAGTTTTTATTTGTTCCATTTGATCGAATGGGATAAAATGGCTCGGATGGATTCCTGGTTCTTGGGAGATGCAGCAGAGCTTATAAATCCCTTGGAGCATGATAAATATTTTTTAGTGGATCATGGAATGCCATAGATAGATTAACAATGTTAATGTCGTAATTTATCCGACAAAAAGTATGCTATTTTTTTATGGCTCTATTTTATTATTTCACTTTATTTGAATATTTTTTAAAAATAAATATCATTTCTTGATTTGGTCCAAAATTAGTACTTAGAGAATGGTGAAGGATGGTTGTGGCATTGATTGAAAAGGAGTTGATGTGGAGGGTTCCACTTGAAAAGCTTGAGCTAGTCTTTCAAAAAAAAAACTAGATTGTTTTTTACTTTCATTTTTCTCCTACATAATAAAAATATTTTTAAAAATATATCTTAGAAGCAGTGTCATCAAGCAAATCTTCTATCTCATTTTGTGGATTTTTATTTTAAAAACAAAAAACAGAAACATTGATTTCATATGAAAAGCTTTCAGCAAACTAGGTAGTTAAGTAATTCTTGAATTAAAATTTGAGAGAGAGAGAGAGAGAGAGAGAAATCAGGTCATCAAGGTCTAAGTGGCTGGCATATGCTCTTCTATCACCCACAAATTGATACTGAATATTCTGAAGAGAGCTTTTTATGGTTTTGTGCACAATCTCTCTCTATGCTCTGATACCATGCATTCTGGTCTTAATTTTGCTTATTGAACTGATGATCATCCATTAAGCAGCAAAATTGGTGGTCATCCACAAGGACCCCATTTTAGTACTCTTTTTTGGTGCAAAGCTCATGCAGACCTTGTTTGGCTGGTTGCTGTTGACAAAAACCATGTTGTTTTGAACTCGAGACAAGCTGAAATCCTAAGGACTTTGCTTCATATAAGGTTGTTTCTTCAAGGGGTTTTAATGGGTTTGTTTCAGTTCGAGGCCTAGTGTTGGCGGCGATGCATCTCCAAGTATCAAATTTTTTTAGTTAACTAACATATAACCCAATGATGCATGGGGTATAGTTTTTTTTTCATCTATTCTTAAAATTCAATATAGTAATATAATAAATTCACTACAAGAAAATACACTTTCAGCGACCACTTTCGGCGACTAAATGAATAGTGGTCGCGGCAAATAAGACTATTTGCGACCAACATCCTTGTTAGTTACTAAATGATTGTCCTACACCAACTAAATGCATATTTGGTCGTGGAAAATCAAAAGCAAGTTGGCGGGGTGGAGGTAAAACGTTTGGCGACTAAAGTTTGGTCGCTGAAAATAAGGCTATCTGCGACCAACATTCTTTTTAGTTACGGAATAATTATCCTACACCGACTAAATGCATATTTAGTCACGGAAAAGCAAAACCAAATTGGCGGGCTGGAGGTAAAATTTTTGGCGACTATATTTTGGTCCTCCGGAAGGAAGAGGTAGAGGGAGAGGGAGAGGTGGGGTCCTCCATTGTTTGATTTAGCAGAGGCCGGGAGGGAGAGGGAGAGGGAGAGGGAGAGGTGGGGGTCCTCTGTTGTTTGATTTAGCAGAGGCCTGGAGGGAGAGGGAGAGGGAGGGTGGGGGTCGTTGGGGGGCTTCTCGTCCTTCGCCGCCGCCGCAGCCGCAGCCACCGCAGCGACCGTGGAGGGCTTCTCCTCCTTCGCCGCCTCCTTCGCCGCCGCCGCAGCCACCGCAGGGCTTCTCCTCCTTCACTGCCACCACGGCCACCGCAGGGCTTCTCATCCTTCGCCGCCGCCGCAGGGCTTCGCCAGGTCCATTCCGGTCAGGCCGGCAGGGAGAGAGAGCGAGGAGGCAAAGGGGATTTGGGGCGAGGGCCTTTTCTTGGGCCAGCAGGAAAAGAGAGCGAGGAGGAATTTGGGGACAATAGTTTTGTTTTGGGTGGAGAGAAAGAGAGGGGAGGGATTTGGTTGGCTTTCATCCCTTCACTTTTTTGGTTTTGGTCTTGGTTTTCCTTCCCTCACGTTACTCCTGATCCAGATGGGCCATCGGGAAGAAAGACGGGGGGATTGGAGATGGACTTCCGAGGGGGTGGAGATTCTTTTAATTATTTGGGTTGGATGGTTGCCGTGCTGTAATGTAGCTTGGGTGTCAAAGGAGAGATGAGAGATGGGAGATGGGAGATGGAAGATGGTGGGATGGGATTTTTTCTAAACTAATTATTTTTCCATTCTTCTATTCAAGGATTATATTAAACTGAAGAGGCTTCTTGTCTATCTTTGTTAGATTCATGCATCTTTGTTGAAATAGTATACTTGACAGCTATCTATTTTCATATCATTTTTTTAACTATTTTATACTTATTAAAATTTATTATTATTATAATAAAAAAAGAAAAGGCCTCATTCACTGAATTTATCTTAGGCCCCCAAATGTATTGGGCTGCCCCTAATTTTCTGCTGCAAGTTTTTTTTGCAGGATACAAAAATAAATCTATAAACTAATCAATCTAACTTGATGAAGTACTTTGTAGGTCAGTCAAAATAGACAAGAGTTGGATGACAATAAAAAATAGAATGAAGAGTAAAGAATATAGAGAAGGGGTGAAGTCCTTTATTGAATTTGTGGTGGCAAATTTAGGCTCAGCAAATGATATTTGGTATCCTTGTGTCGAGTGCATGAATGACAAAAAACAAAACATTCAAGTTGTCAAGATTTATTTGATGTTGAAAGGAATCTCGCCTTCTTACAAGACTTGGGTGCAACATGGAGAATCTGTTCACGTGCATCAATCTTGTGTTTCAAATGATGCTAATTGTGACAATGGTGGAGGTGTTGAGGATAGAATGGCTGGGGATGGCACTGATGATAGGGACGAATTGTCTAATATACTGGAAGCTGTTTACATGGGCGCTTTTATGAATGACGATATTGACGAATTGCCTAATAACTTGGGGAGGGAGGATGCACAGAATTTTGATAAGTTGTTCGATGATGCTCAACGACCCGTTTATCCTGGTTGCAAAACTTTTACAGTATTATCATTCGTTATTAAGATGCTTCATATTAAGGTGTACAACCAGTGGAGCAATTCCTCTTTTGACATGAACATGAAGGTATACAAGGAAATTCTACCGGAGTGTGATAAGTCTGTTCCATGGACCCTTTATGAAGTTAAGAAATTTTTACGAGATTTGGGTTTGGGATATGTGCTAATTCATGCATGTAAATATGATTGTGCTCTTTTTTGAAGGAGAATGCGAACATGGAGAAATGCCCTATATGTGAGGAGCCTAGATATAAGCTGAATGATGGTAACGGTAAGAAGATCCCTCATAAAATTTTGCGGTACTTTCCCCTGACACCGAGATTGAAGCGCTTATTTTTGTCCCCGAAAATAGCTGTAGATATGGAGGAGCCTAGCGATGAAGAAGAAGACATTGATAGTGACAGTGATACATATTTAGATTTAGAGCCATGATATATTTCTCTAATGATCTATCTATAGAAAAGTTGAACATTTTTATCTTACATGCTTCTATTTTTTATGTTAATGAAAATCATCCATTTTTATCTTACATGCTTCTGTTTTTTATGGAGAGTGTGATTTACTTTTTTACTTCATATTTCTTTATGGCTGAATGTAATGTATCTGTCTGGTTTTTATTGTGAAAAATGCACAAAGTAGGTAAAAAATTTGTGAAGCCTGGGTGCTTGTCCCAGAAGCTGACGGGATACGAAAGGCAAAGGCAAAAAAGGATTGAAATGAACTCAATGAGATTAGAGGCTTTTGGCATACCGGGCATGTCCAAGGCATTGTTTGGTTCAAATCAGAATGGTAATGAAGGACCGAACAAGATTAGCAATGGCGATGATGAAGGACTGAATTCTTCTAGAGATGTTGAACTTGTGCCCGTGATGGCTGCCCAACCTACTCTGCTCCCCACCTTTTCTACCCAACAAATCCACGAGCTTTCAAGTCCACCTATTTTGCCAACAACGTGGGTGAGAAAACTCATCTTTCTGAATCTTGTTATTGCTAAGATATTCTTGGTAAAATGATGGCATTTCAGTGGTTTTGTATTTTTTTTTTTTTTACGTTCTCTTTGTCTATCACTAGCAGGTTTGTCTTATGGCCTAAAGTATTTAAGTATTTTAGCAGGTTCATCATCAAAGCGCGTGCGGGGTAAGATAGTTGGGAAAGGAATTGATAAGTTCATCGCCCAGAATGGCGGAGAAAAGCTCTCAGTTCTAGTACTTGATGAGTGGAATGCTTTATGTGGTATTAATGCTCCAAAGGTAGCCAATCTGTTGGGGGTGTATATTAGGAGAATGTGTCCAATTAAGGGCATACCGACGTGGCGGTATGTAGACGAGGTTACTTAATCTGCTATCATACAATCTATCCTTGTAATTATTTATTGCACAATAATTTTTTAGGTACTTGTAATAGTTGCATTGATCATACTACATAATGATTTTACTTATGTTTTTAGGACAAGTTCAAAATCTCGGATGATTATCATGGCAATCTAGTAGCTCAGCAAGCTGTCCACAGAAAATGCTACAATATTCACAGAAATTGGAGGCACAATATGAAATTGCATTACAAGCATCTTAAGAATGTCTTACATGTGGACCCTTATAGTCATCCATATGAACATGTGACTCAAGAGGATTGGCGCCACTTAATTGACGATGTGTGGAAAAGCAAAGAACACAAGGTAACTTACATATTTAGTGCTTCAGAGTTTATAAGTAAAATATTTGATCATAATGTTTTCTTTAGATTTTTAATTTGTATTTTTTTGAAGGTGAGATCAAAAGTTGGCAAAAAGAATAGGAAAAAGCTTGAGTACAATCATTGTTCAGGATCTCGGTCATTTGTTGCAACAATGACTATACAGGTAATATGTTTTATTCTAGTTTGCTGCAAGTATATTTTTGGAATCCTTTTATGCAAGTAGATCTGTCAGTTATTTTAGTTTTTTTATTATGTAGTGGCTATATGCTAATTTAAATTACACTTTGCAGCCAGAGTTTAATGGTTCTGAAAATTTTAAATTTTCAGAATTCTATAAGAAAATGCATATCAAGAACAACAAAGAGTGGATTGATCCTATTTGCGCCGTGAAATATATAGGTATCTAAAATCTCAATAATCATTTAAATCAATTTCTGCCCGTGCCAAATTTTATATACATTTAATTCTGTTGTTATCTTTGCATTGACAGCCAAATATGTTAAGCTTGCGAGAAGAATCTTTCCAGTCCGGTGTGTAATTAACATCAGAGGAGATGTCTAGGCAGACACTTGGAAAGAGGAAGAGATACATTCTTGGATTTGGGGATGGGCCGAAGCCCTCTTCATCTTCTTCCACATCTAGTCGTGTGTCACAAGACCATGTTGGGGAGTTGCAAAAACTTAAAGCTGAGATGGAGGAGATGAAGATGGAGCGTGAGATAGAGCGTGAGAAGCTGCGGAGGCAATTGGAGCATGAGAGGAGAGAGCGTGAGGAGGAAAAGAAAGAGCGAGAGGAAGAACAGAAGCAAATTGCACATCTTACAAGTTTGGTGGCAGAGTTCTTAAAGGGAAAGACTCAAACGCACAAGTCATCTATCCATCATGATGGGGCCATGTATTCAACTGGTGGTACAAATACTCGTTGGTATGTATTCTCATATATATTACGTAGGTTATTTAGAGATTTGGACCAAATTAAACGAAATGTTATTGTGAACTTATACTTGAATTTTAGTTTATTATTATTCACATGTGGTTATTGATTATGTATTCTTTTTTGCTTTCTCAGATATATGGTGGAGTTATGAGCAAGTGAAATCTAGTTTTTGGTACATGGATAGCTTTTGTTCAAATGATCATGGTGGAGATGTCTACAAGCAGAATCTAGTTTTTGGTATAAGAATATTTTTGTCTACATTATGGTTGTTTGGATGAATAGCAACATCAGATATTTTGGAAATTTTAATTTACATTTTGATGTGTTTGGTGATGATTATCACCTTAACATATGGTATGGGTGAAACATTTTGATGTATGGTTAATAGGTATGCTTGACTTTAGACTTATAGATGATGATATTTATAATGAATGATTATGGATTCTCCAACATTGTGTATACTGCTATTTGGATGAGCAAATATATTGTGCAATATGGATATTGGATAGGCTGTGTTGTTTGTACAGGATTTGGAATGAGCCCAAAAATAAATATTAAGCTTATAATTTGAATTGTTAATTAAATACAGGTTAATACTTTCTGCCACCAAAAAATGTTTGTTGCCAATGCATTCCAATACATTTTGCGACCAAACTATTGGTGGGGAAAGATAGACATTCAGTGACTATTTTTTTGGTAGCGGAAGACAAACCTTCCATGACCAACTGTTTGGTCGGCGTTGAAATTAGCGACAACAGATTTGGTCGCTGATAATTTTCTTCGGCAACCAAACGTTGGTCGTTGTTGGTGTACCTTAGGTGACCACATAATATTGGTCGCCAAAACCTTTCAGTGACTAGGGTTCGGCGACGAAGGGTATGCTAGTCGCGAAAAGGTTTCGACGACCAAATATGGTTATTCGGCGACTAGAATCTTAGCCGCTAAAAGTGTATTTTCTTGTAGTGATTACAGCAATTTAATAGCCAAAGTTTCATTGCATATTAAGCAATGAACTTCAATGATGGCCGAGTAGAAAATCCTTTCATTAATATTGGCTTTTGCATGATGAATAGAGAATTCTATACAAGCTGAATCTTTAGAAACTTCTATCATTAATACCGGCCTCGTGTGATATATGAGGTATAATTTTATCTCTTTTTTCAAACTATTTTTGAGATGCAATGTAATAATATATCAATATATAATAAATATAATACTTCAAAACAAGCTAAATTTTTGTTGCACATTAAGCAGAAACTTTGATCATTAAACTGAGCTTATATAAAAAAAACTCTTATTGTTAATACCGGTACAGAATTTTTCTCAACTATTTTTGAAATGCATTATAACAATGCAATATATTATAATAGATAGATAGTTGAAATAACAAAATATTTTTAGAATATTGAGTATTGAATTTTAATGATGGCCAAGAACATGAATACCAACTCTCGCATGATGAATAGGGAAGTTTGCACAAAATGGGCTTCCAATTTAGATATGAATAATAGATAATAGAATAACGTATGGCTCAGTTGATGGGCGATGTTCAGATAATACACGTGTTCAGGGAGGTGAACAGGGCAGCAGATTGGGTCGCCTCCTTTATTGTCCGGCACTCCGGAGATTTTCTTTGGGCGTCCGCATCAGACGTCCCTCCTCCTTTGTATTTTTTATTTTTTCGTGATCTGGCAGGTTGTACTCACGTTAGAGTTATATGAAATGAGTAACCGTTTTTACCAAAAAAAAAAAAAAAAAAAAGCATGCGGAAGGTTGCATTATGGACTGGTTTGATGAAAGGGTGTGTGTGTGTGACTGTGTGTGTGTGTGTGTGTGTGAGAGAGAGAGAGAGAGAGAGAGAGAGAGAGACAGTTGAGCCAGTTGCAAGAGTGCAAGACAGATCATAGCTAATCTAAAGATACTCCATCTTGATTTTTTAATCATTGAAAAGAATGACCTCAGCAAGAACCATAGAGTATTGAAGGTTCTTCTAAGTTAGTCAGTCCGTCAACTATAAGATCAGGCCATTATTTTCCGAGCAGCAAGGGAGTTAGCTTACATATCACTTTATGTATCAAACAACTGAATGATCCACTAATAATAGCCGTCTACAATCGCCCCATGGTGAATTGGTCAAGTTCCCAGCTTGAGCCAAACTTAAAACGGGTTCAGCTGCAATTCCAGTTCAAGATTTCATGGGCCATACCAAATCTGATTACATTGTGTCATTTTGAACCAACAACCCATGCTTGGAGCAAAGGTGATGCCGGACCAAATCTGGAGGAAGAACTTCAGCGGGATTTTAAACCAGAACAGAAGAAGAGGGAGAAGAGAAAGAGGAGGAGGGGGAGAAGAGGGAGAAGAGAAGAAGAGAGAAGGAGATTAGGTGGGGAGAAAATTTCTAATTCTTCATTAAACCCTAATCATGAAAATAGTTCCCTATATATAGGGCCCAAATACACAACTTGCATAAACCCCCCTTACACAGAAATAAATCCTAATGAACCCACAAATAACACAAATAAGCCCTAAAATGGAAATAAGCCCAAAAATAAAATAATAAAATAAATATGCAAATAAACGGGTCTGGCTCAATCTGGGGGCTCAGGATCATCTGGATGAAGGGCTCTGATGTCCCCATCAACTCCTCCTGGGTGAGAAAAACTCGACCCCGTCGAGTACAGGTCTGGCCGGCTGTCGTACTGCTCCAGAAGATCGGGGTCAATGCGCTGCAACTGTGCTTTGGAAATCCACGTCACATCAGACTTTGGTCGACCTTTCCACCGAACAAGGTAACGTTGGTAACCACCGTTCCTGCTTGAAATAACCTGCTCATCCAATATATGTTCTATTTGTTCTCTGCGTGCATGAAATTTGGGAGGTGGTGGCTCAACAGCAGGTAATAGGGCAGGGTGTCCAACATGGGCAGGTATATCAATAAAGGGGTCAGAAGGCAGGAATATTATCTTTTTGTATGGGATTAAATCTTCAATATTAAATGTCGCACTAATCCCATAGTCATCAGGAAGATCCACAACATATGCATTCGAACTGGTTTTCTTTAAGATTTTGAACTGTTCTGCACTACAAATTTGCAATTTCTTAAACGTTTCCGAAAAAAGTCGTTCAAACCTAATTCTTATCATGACGTAATCTCTTTCACTTAACTCATTATAACGTCTAGTTAAATCAGCAAGGGATTTATATTTTAAGTTATTAAAGTGACTACAGTTGCTGATTTCTTGATGCAATGAATGTGGATGTGATGCAATTGATTGTGCAGACTCAACGACTCTATACTGATAAGACATGAAAAACAGGTCTATGGGTTGCTTAGGTTTGTAATCAAGCACCACTTCGAATGGATTCATGCCTATGGACTTATGAACCGAACTATTATATGCAAACTCAATTGTTGGTAACATTAAATTCCAGGTCCTAGCATATGCATTCGGTCTGAGCCTATGATGTGGAAGGTTGGACAGGGATGCTCCGGGAACTAGATCGATTGCGCGTTGGATATCACGCATTGGAGAAAGTGCATCCGGAAGATCATCAGGGAGTGCATCATGAAACTCCTCTAGAAGAGAAACTACTACTGGGGAATGTTCAAGGTTGGACTCTGCATGGGTATCTTTAGCTACAAGTGCCAATTCAGGTGACTTGCTCTCAATATCTGTCACTACCTCTTCCACAATAGTGATGTAAAGTGGCTTGGTTGTACTTAGATCAATAGTCTCCCTTTGGGAATCATTTTGGACAAAGTCTAATTCTGTAGGTTCGTCTTCAAAGTCTTCTTCATAGTCTTCTATATTTGGTTCATAGACTTCTTCGACATATTCGGCCACTTGGTTCCTAACTTCTGGTTCAGTAATCGGGTAGGTCTTAGTGGAACATTGGGGCGCTATATGGCCGAATTGTTGACACCTAGAGTATTGGGTTTGGTGCCTAGGAGAGTGGGGAAGGACTACAGGTGGTGCGACCAAACCGATTTTAGTTTGGGCTGTAACAGGGGTTGGCGATTTAGGGGTCCTAGAATTTTGCACGAGCTCACGGATCTCTTGGTGGAATTCCTTGTATCCAGCCCGCATGGCAACGATCTGTTCTAAGAGAGACCTCAAAACGTCGGAATTCATGGTAGCTACAGGGGTTTTAGGTTGATTGAGATAGTGCTCCATATCACTACAGGTTGGCTTGCACTGATGACACTGGGTGATGATGTGAAATGTAGTGTCACTAATGAAACCCTTATAAGTATGATGCAGGACCAGATTTGATGCAGGACAACCTACTAATGCAATCTATTATGATTTCAGAAATCAGCAAGTTTTCACAAAATAACTTAAAATTTAAATATTGCTGATTTTTACTTCGGTTATTCAGAATTAAGGATTAAGATTATTTAATTTAAGAAATTAGATTGCAATCAAGTAGTACAGTTGTTCTGATCCTAAAGTAATCTGATCGAATAATGTTGAGAAACGTCCTGTTACTAGGGTGTGCTAATTTAATGTTAAGATTTAAAGGGTAATGGGATGGGTTCGGAAGTGAAAGGTTTAATGTTCTGAATTTTGACAACAATATAAATTTTCAAGAATATGGCTATCATGCAAGAGAACTAGAACATAATTAAATGAACAAGCCAGAAAAAGTAGAAACCTATCACCTGTCGTGAAGTAGTCGACCAAAATCGTGTGCTTGTGGACTGGGGCGACGATCAGGGGCACGAATGCAGCTGGTAGGCTCTTCAATTGGCGGACCGAATTTGACTTCAGCAATTTGCAGACTTGAATAATTCTAATTAGTAGGCCTATACTCAGCGGCTCTGAAAAGGAGTGGCGTGCTTGGCGACAGTGGCCCGATTGCGAAGAAAAGGGTGGTTTTCAGGCTGGGTCTGATGGGGAGGAATGGGCCGAATACTGTTTTGTGATGGCCTGATGAAGGGGGTGGGGTGGATTATGCTTATGGTGGTGGCGCGGACCTGAGACTTGTTGGCCCGAAGGTTGAGGAAGGGGCGGGCGAGTGTGAGGGTGTGGGGCCTGATGAAACCCCTGTGGAGTCGGCCCGTGGGAGTTTGAAGGGAAGAGGGGTTTGATCGGAGAAGAAGGGAGGGGAAAGGGGAGCGGGGCGGGGGCGGCGGAAGTGGGGGAGGAGAGGGACAAAGGGAGCCGGACGTGGGTTGGGGCGAGAGCGGAAGCAGCGAGAAGCGGCGAGGCAGCGGAGCAGAGGCAGGGAGATGGATCTCGGCGCCGAGAAAGAGGCACAGAGGTGGGGCGGCTCGGTGGTTCGATGGCGGCGTGCTCGGAGGGCACGAAGAAGTGCTGCGGGCGGTCTGCTTGGGGAAGGCGGCGTTCGGAGGGAAAGCTCGGCGGAGGGCCCGGCGGAGGCGGCGCTAAAGCGGTGGAACGGCGACGGCGGTCGCGGCAAGGACGGGCGGAGCTGCGGACGGCCGCGGTGACGAAGGCGGACGAAGGCGGTGGCAAGGCGGCGAGGCGGGCGGCGACGGCGGACGAAGGCGGTGGTGAGGGTGCTCACGGTGAGGAAGATGAACAGGTACCCCTTTTTTTCTTTTTTTTCCTTTTTTTTTTCTTTTTTTTTTCTTTTTTTTTTTAACTCAGACCCGTTAGGATTCGGGTTAACGGGTTTGACCCGATCCGATACCCTTTACGGACCCGTCACGTGTGGGTCACGTGAAACTTTTTTTTTTTTTTTTTTTTTGATTTGTTGGAGCCGGACTCGGGCTAGCGGGTAATGGGCTAATGGGTTTGGCTCTTACCCGTGAACGCCGGTCTTCTTCAACCTCCCGACGGATTCGGGAGGGCGTGCCGCGCTTCGCGGCGGCGCTTGCGGGCGGAGCGGAGATCTCGGCCGCGGCTCTGTGGCGACGGGGGCGGCCAACCTCGGGTAGGCGGTCACAGGCGCGGACGGCAACCGGTCACGAGCTCCGGCTGGTGGCGGTGGCGGACTTTTGGCGACAGATGGCGGCGGTGGTGCAGAAGATGAGGCGGAGCGCGGCGGGCGGTGGCGTCGACTGGGACGTCGGCGAAGGCGGTCGTGGAATAGAGCGGCGGCACGAGCAGATTGCACAAGAGCTCGGGTGACGTCTGGAGCTCGGGTGAGGTCTGGCGGTGGCGCAGGCGGAGGATGGAGGCGGTGCGGCTTGACGGTGGAAAGGGGTTTTCCTTTCTCCTCTGGTTTGAACCGAGAGAGAAAGAGAGAGATTCCTTTTTTTTTTTTTTCTCCTCTCGGTTTGGAAGAAGTAGCCGGGAGATGGATCGGGGCTTTGGCAGCAGGGGCAAAACCAGCCTTGCTCTGATACCAAGTTGATGCCGGACCAAATCTGGAGGAAGAACTTCAGCGGGATTTTAAACCAGAACAGAAGAAGAGGGAGAAGAGAAAGAGGAGGAGGGGGAGAAGAGGGAGAAGAGAAGAAGAGAGAAGGAGATTAGGTGGGGAGAAAATTTCTAATTCTTCATTAAACCCTAATCATGAAAATAGTTCCCTATATATAGGGCCCAAATACACAACTTGCATAAACCCCCCCTTACACAGAAATAAATCCTAATGAACCCACAAATAACACAAATAAGCCCTAAAATGCAAATAAGCCCAAAAATAAAATAATAAAATAAATATGCAAATAAACGGGTCTGGCTCAATCCGGGGGCTCAGGATCATCTGGATGAAGGGCTCTGATGTCCCCATCAAAAGGTCAGCCTTGTGCAAACAAAACATAGCGAGACCAAGAAACCCATGTCATAATGCTTGGATCCAACGCATTCCCCATTTAGGAGGAATATATGCTTGATCAAGGATTTGTATGTGAGAATGTTATAACCATCTTTGGAATCCGACATGATAGCAAGATTCTCTATGATAACAAATTTTGTTTCGATGCTTTAAGGTCATCTTCAGTCACCAATTTGGACCTTGATGTTCATACCGGTTCGCGATGATTTTGCCCTAATCTAGACAATAAATATGAATCGGCTCCGAAATCGTTTATATACTATTCTAAAAGAGCAGCTAATGCTGCTCGATCAAATTTGTAATTGGATTAGTAGGGATTATGTAACATCTATTTTAGTGATTATCCAGAGGAAATAAGGGTAGCTATTTTAAAAATAAAAATGATGCTTGATGATGCCACATCTTTTAGAATTAAACATTATTTTTGAAACTAGCATTAAAAATTGAAATTATGACTGTTATTCCATATCATGACTTAAAGCTCTATGTATGTAATTAACGATGTTTTATATTGATTGTTTTTGGCAACTGTGCATTGGGATCAAAGTTTTCTGATTTTTTTTCTTATTTATAATTATTTGCAAACTAGATGTTAAACAAAATATAGAGAGTTATATTTATATGTTTCTATTTCGCATAAAGGCCATTCATGTTGCAAGCATTCATGTTTGGTTGCTGAAAGTTTATTGAACATCTTGAATTTTCAAACAATATAAGCTTAACTCTGGCTAGCATATAATCCACATTATGCATCGTGTTTTTTTCTTCTTTTCCATTAACATTGAAATACAATAAAGTAATATAACAAATTAAGAACTTCAATATTCAAATTTCTATTGCCCATTAAGCAATAAATTTTAATGGTGGTTAAGTATAAACTCTTATTATTGGTACTATCGTCATTCATACCAATGTCCATATAGCGGAGAGAAAATCTACACAATATGAGTCTCCGTGCCTATCATTAAAACCGATGTCATTTATGATGATCCAGTGCGAGTACAATTTTTTTCTCTATTTTTCAACTATTTTGGGAATATAGCCTAATAATGTAAAAAAATATAATAAATAGAATATTTTAATAGTCAAATTTTTATTGCGTATCATAAATTTTTATGATGGTCGAGCAGAATCTCTCGTCATGAATATTAGTGGTATGGATATTAAAGTGCGAAGAATTCAATACAAATTAAGCTTCTATGTAGAAACTCTTGTTATTAATACCATCAGCCATACGTTGAATAGAAAACTGTACAAAAAAAGTTTTCATGAAGAAACTTTGTTACTAATATGGATGTCATTAATACTGAACCAATATACAAGATACGATCTTTTTTTTTTTTTTTCCAACTATTCATAAAATGTAACATAGTAATATAAAAAATTATAATAAATAGAAGTCTTGAATAGCTAAATTTATATTGCATATTAATCAATAAAATTTAATAGATTTATTTGATAGATTTTATTTATTTTCAAAGTAAGGGAGTGAGACCCACCATGATATAATTATCGAAGTTTAGATATTTGAGATGCAATATCCAAGATATAACAAATAACCTTAATTTTTGACTTCCCTAACAATGTATGTTCTACTCTCTATAACAAGTTAGTTTGATTATCAATTTACCCATCCCATAATTTCTATCCATATCCAAGATCTGAAATAACTCAAGCTTGTAACCGCGCTAGAGGTAAATTAAGACAATGAAATCAAATTCAATGTGAGATTAAAATTACATGATTAATGTATAGTCCAACTGATAAGGTCATATCGCGTCACCTAAACTAGTTGAAAAATTGTCACCCCTACTTGAACCTCAAGAAAAATATCTTGATGACTAACTGTTCACCCATCAAATTTGCTCGCCTACCTTGATTTTTTTAACCACCTTATGAAAGCAACTTCTTTTTGGAACTAAATACCCATCTCCATCACTCCATGCACCATTACCAAGTTCCATCAAACCAAGCTGCTGAAGCGATGTACGGACCACCGGGTCATTTTCCATCACCAGCCTGGGGTCCTGGACCACAGCAGTCAAACCGGTTCAGCCTTGACCCAAGCCCAAGCCCAAGCCTAAGCTGTGCATTTACTAGGCTGGGTCGGATTCCGAACCATTTTTTTTATTTTTTATTTTTTTATACAAACGACTATCCAACCTATTCTAGTATAGATACAACCAGCAGAATCAAGGGCAACAATCTGATAAAACTGCGAAGAAGAGATATCCTAGTCAGTCCAAAGAACTCTTCCAGAGTGCTGTGCTGCACAAGATGCAACCTACTCGGTAGTCTTATTTGTCTCCCTATACATATACACTGTCTGAAAGTCACTACAATTTCTTGCCATTTGTCGGATGTCGCCGAGTAGAAAACTCACATTCTCTCTCCGCTCCTCCTCATATAGTTACTCGATCATCGTAATCGAGTCGTCCTTAAGAATAATACGTTTCGCTTCCAGCTGTCGTCCTGCGTAGAAAATACTTTTTCATACTGCCCTAAGATAGGCTCACATGGCTGAATCTGTACTTCGTCCGCTTATGGTAATAGCCTACGAGTCGTGACTTCTAATGACAAAACCTACACACTATCATCAAAGCCCACTCTGAGAGCGAGGGGCTTCCAAAGCACGAACATTGACGCTGAGTCAAAAACCGGTTATTCCGAAGCCGCTCGCTGGTCCCGGTGGTTTCCGGTTTTCTTCTGCTTCGCTATCTATGGGCTGCCGAGGAAGATGTCCATAAATTTGTACTTTCTCCATCGGTTGGATCTCTTGTCGATCTAAGCGTCGTCGGCTTGCGCCGATTCCCTTCCATTGTCCATCGGCAATTTCCTGTTTCTTCGACTACGTCGTAAAAAGTTTTAATTTTAGGTCAATTCTAGCCGAGTTCTCGATGGAGGAAAGCTCGAGGAGGGCAAATGGGTGGTTAGCGATGATGGATTCCTCCGAATCGAGGTGGGTCTCCCAAGATGAGGAAGATTCTAGCGAAGAAGAGGAAGAAGAGGAACGGTTGGTGCGCCGGAGTGTTTTCGAGTCGGAGGAAGAGGACAGCGGGACCCGGAGGTTGATTAGGACCGCTCCCCGGATCGATTCCTTCGATGTCGAGGCGCTCGAGGTCCCCGGAGCTCAGAGGGATGAGGTCGAGGTAGAGTCTGCTCTCCACGTGAATCTTTTTTTTTGTCTGTATGAGTAACTTTCATGAATATTACGGACTATTTATATGCTTTGGATGCAAAAATTTGTTTAATTATAGTACTGGACGGATGAAGTTCGAAACTTTTTGTTAAGTTTTGAGGAAAAAATGGATTTTGCATACTGGGTCTGTTAACGTTCGCCAGTTCTTTTTGTTTATCGAGAATTTGGATTTCTGAGGTCACTTTGAAATGAACTGTCAACTAGCTGATTATTATTCTACCATTTGTAATCCAAAACTCTGCTTTTGTTTACAAGAGAGTAGCATTTGAGTTCGTGTTTTATCATGAGCCTTTTAGCTGATAACTTTATGATTTTCTGATTTCTGATTTGGTTTAGCGTGCAAGTTGTTCCTGATTCTTTATATATATAATCGCAGGAATTTGACTTGCGCAGGAACTTCATACTTGCTTTTCAGACTCTTGGTATTGTGTTTGGGGATGTTGGGACGAGTCCGTTATATACTTTTGATGTTATGCTTGATAAGTCACCAGTTCGTGGGAAGGAGGATGTTATTGGGGCGCTGTCTTTAGTTCTATATACTTTGATTCTGATACCGCTGGTGAAGTATGTGTTGGTGGTCATTCGGGGCAATGACAACGGCGAAGGTAGGTTTGAGATTGTGAATGAGGTCATTTATGCTTGGTGGAATTGCTGTTGTAATTTGTAAATTATGCCATAAATTTGCAGGGGGCACATTTGCTTTGTATTCATTGATATGTAGAAATGCAAAGGTAAGTCTTCTACCAAACCAATTGCGTTCTGACACGCGCATATCAAGTTTCCGCCTCAAGGTTCCATCACCAGAACTAGAGAGGTCTCTAAAAGTTAAGGAGCATCTTGAGTCTTCATGGATGCTCAAGAAACTGCTTCTTATTTTGGTGCTTTTTGGCACTTCCATGGTCATAGCTGATGGAGTTGTCACCCCAGCAATGTCAGGTTTCACATAAATTTCATTTTGCTTTACTTATTATGAGATACTCCTGATGTATGCATGCATGCATGTATTATTAAAGCTTATTTGTTTTTGCATAACCCTTTATTGATTTATATATATATGTATTTGTTTTTCTTTGAAATGCAGTATTGTCAGCCGTTAGTGGTCTAAAGGTTGGAATAGCTAGCCTTGAACAAGGTGATCCTCTAAATTTTGTTAGATTTGACTCCAGCTATGCATGGATATCTTTCCTTCAGCATATTGTTGATTATCAACTTGTGGAATATGAAGAAACATTAGTTATCGTGGAATTCGAATATAACTCACAGAAATTATTGCAAGAACACATGCAAATTTTGCCTTAGGATGACAGAACTAACAAAATTCAACTTTTTATCTAGATTACAATATACAAATCTTGTAAGGTAGTTGAGGTATGCCTCACCCTTCCAACAAAACACTTAATTTTTTCCCTTGTTGGTTTGTTGATTGGTGATTGATATAAAAATAATGCAAGAGGATTATGGAGCCTTATAAGATTTTCTGTTCTAGGCCTATACACATAGAATTCCCTTCAGTTGCAAGGCGTTCTTCAGACTAAATTACAGATCAAATATTAAAAATGAGTAGCTCTGAATTATGAAGATCAACTTCAATGACCTCATGATCCTTTCTTAGTATCATATTATGTTGAGCCACCCTTTGCAATAAAGAAATTGAGAGCCTAACCGAGGTCAATGAAAGTTATGTGTTTAATGCTGCTTGACTTAGTCCTTATTCAAGTCTTTTAGACTTGCTGATAGTCATGATGGTGGCTTGTACCAATTTCTTTTACATACTGCAATTGCTTATATATGTTTGCATGCATGCATACATCAAGAAGCAAGTTGGTAGAGGCAAGTGAATAGTTTAAAGAAGATCAATGCTAAAATAGCATGTTTTGATATACATTAAGAAGGAAATCAGTGTAGGTCGAGCCAATATTTTATAGATTACCAATGCTAAACTAACATTCAATTTCTGAAACAACCTGAAGAAACAAGACTAACCCCCATAAATAGCCTGAGCGAATAATTTGTAGAATACTAATGCTAAAAAAAACATATAATTTTCAGAAACAACCCTGAAGAAACAGGGTCAGCCCCCATAATTTTTGTGCTTACAGGGCGCCATCCACTTATGCATGTGATCTTCAACCCTGAGTGTGATTGCATGGGCACTAACCTTGTTTCTTTAGTGGTTGTTTGTGAGGGTTGTATTTTATTTCAACATTTTCCTTTATACAAATTTTGATTATCTCTGCAGCTTCTTAATCTTCAACCGAGGAACCTAATTTGCTTGATTTTTAATAGAATGAGGTTGTTAAGTCACTATACCTCTTCTCCTCCTATATTTGTTGGTGCTCTTAGTATGTTGCGAGATTTTTCTTTCTGCGCATGTACACCCAACCATATGTTATGGAAAAAATAAATATAGGCAAAGATGTAATACACAAACAGAAATGAGGTTTAATTTATGACTTGGCCTGCATGTGTAAATAAAATGAGTTTTTAGTCCAATTTTGAGAACATCAGTACAATGCAGGATTTTAAGATTGGTTACTGAAATTACTCCCAAATATGAAAAGTATTATGATACTTAGTCTTCTTTGAACTCCTAGGTTTTAAATGCTTTGCACAATTATTGATAGCCATTCTGGTTCCTCAGGATCGTTCTTATTTCTTCTGCTGTCAACTTTCAAGCATCAGTCGCATATCTTTTTCCAGATACACTTGAGCATGAACTTTTTATGTTTTAGCAAATATGTGGTTTTTAGTATTTAAATTTTGTGGCTCTCATATTATTGCAGTACCAAGCAGTATAAAAAAATAACTAAAATTATCTTCTAAAAAGTTTGTTAATTAGAGACCTTCTCAGTGGAACCATGTAGAACACATCGGTGGGCGTACATTCGAGCCAAGTGCTTAAAACCATTTAAACGCGGAGTACTAGTATGCAATCCAGTATGTACTTGACCTAGCCAGCTTGCTACCATACCTTCATCTAATATAGATTTTTCATGTTTCTTCCCTCCTCTCGAGGGTCATTTACTTTGCCTATTACTTCTAATTTACTGGCATTGATCTCTTTATTGCTGTTTCACATTTTGCTGTGTCAGTGATAGATTGTATCTAAGCCTTTTATGCCCTCTGGCTTTGATGCGCGACTAGCTAAAGTTTGTGCTGCTCCTGCATTTGTATACAGTGCTGCTAGCTACTACCATACCACTACCAGTTTATTGGAAGGGCACTTATGGATTTTGTTTTTTTCCACCATATAGATTATTTTGTAGCTGTTCAAGCTCATGGAAGCCCAACAATTACTGAGCAGCTGCATGCTTCTTGGAGAAGTGGCGGCTTATACAAAGCTTGGTATGATTCAATGCAGACTTGGTTATGTAGGACCAGCTGGGGATGACCCACAGTGCATGGAAGGACTTGAAGGGTTTGGATTAAAAGTCACCTTATGGTCCTACAATGGATAATATTGTAGAAAACGTATTTTTATCATAAAGTTAAAGTGCCTTTTTTTTTAGGTTTTTAGATGAGGTATTGGTCCAAAGAATAATTTTCCAACGGAGATTTGTCAACTGGTGGTGGTCTGGAGTAATCGTACTCCTATTATCCTATAATAAAAGTTCAGATATACATCTTATATTTATGCGGGAAATAAGAGTTATAGCGAGTCTTAGGAGAGCGCAAAAAGAGGGTAATCTCAGTAGAGGTTGAAATTAATAGAAGAGAGAGGGGGAGGGATGCGAGAAGGGTTGAACCCAGGATATGCCGTACCGGCCGGTACGAATCGATCCAGGAGCAAAACGGTACCGGATCAGCGTGGGATCCGGTACTGCAGGTTTATTTTTGAAAAATAGACCGGTACGGATGCCGTACCGGTCGGTACCGTCCCGATTGGGTTGATCTACTTTCTCCTGACTATACTTATGATCCGGATATCTATGAGAGCCATCGGCAATCGTTCCGATTTTAGATATCCGAGAGTACTTTAAATGTATGTAAATGATTGTATCTTAATTTGAAGATATTTTATGTGTCTCATTTTATCATTTGTAATTTTGTATTATTTGGAATGGAAGTAAAAAGATGCATCATCTATCTTCAACGCTAAACTTAAACATAGAAACATCAAAAATCATAAAAAAAGTAATAAAAAAACATCAAACTTCACTTAATTTCACAAAATAAGATCCAACAGAGACAGAACTTCGAGAAAAAAAACCACCGGAATCCAAAATCCGGCCATTCAACCGGGACTGGTACGGGATCGGTACGGGATCGGACCGGACCGATACGTACTGGTCTGGGCCGCCACCGGTACACCGACCGGTACCGGTACAGCGGACCTTGATTAAACCTGATACAAATGAATCGTTTATTTTTTGTTTTTCAAAACAAACCACGTATAATCATTCTTGATCCAGGAAAAGAGAAGTAGGATCAAACCTGGTCTCAAGAATTCTTTCTTTTTTTTCCAAAACAAACCATGTACGATCATTTTTAATCCAGCCTTAATGGGTCTTTTTGATAATGTCTTCATTACTTATTCTACAGGTAAACTAGGACTCTTAGAAATCAAGTAACCAATTTCTACAACCAAATGTTCCTAAAATACAAAATTCAGAATCCCATATAAGACTAGATAGAAAGACATTTAAAACAACAAAAAAGTCAAATCATAACAACTCTATGACTTGAACCCAAGATATACCTAAAGTAAGAGTCTTCAAATACAATCCTACTTAAAATAGGACTTCAAAACATGCTTTAAAAATTATGTAGTTAAAATTTTCAAAAATAATGAAATCTAACTATATATCTTTGTGTGTCTCAACTTGTAAAGAATAATGTTAACTTTTGTTTTTTCTTCTCCTTTGGGTAACTGAAGTGCATGCCAGTTTGTTGGATTCTTGTACATTTTAATGTTTATTTGTGTCCTATGGTCAATATTCATGGAGACATACTTTATAGAATTGAAGTACTTTGTTGACATTGTATTTGCTTTTCTGTTAGTGTTTTCACTAATATATATAACTATTAATATTTTCCTAAAACTTGTTGCAGATAAAGTGGTGATGATTTCAGTTGCATTTCTTGTAATCTTGTTCAGTGTACAGAAGTATGGAACCAGCAAAGTGGGGCTTGCAGTTGGCCCTGCTTTATTTGTATGGCTTTGCTCCCTAGGGGGCATTGGAGTCTACAATCTTGTAAAATATGGTGTAACAGTTTTGAGGGCATTCAATCCTGTCCACATCTATTATTATTTTGAGAGGAATTTAACTCAGGCTTGGTTATCTCTTGGTGGTTGTCTCCTGTGTGCAACAGGTAAAGTGCAAACTGGTGACCTATGATTACATGGATGTTACTTGATTATGTCTTTTAAAAGTACTCTTGGTATTTTATTACTACCAGAAAAAGGAAACATTATATTTGATGTTAAGAAGTGGCTTAACCATTTAGACTTTCAGTGGTTTTATGTTCTTGGATTGTTAACTGTAAGTCTTTGAGTTCGCTACCTCTACATGAATTAATTCAAGATTATTGGAAAAATTGTATTCTTAAAGCAGGGTAATCTTTGACTAGATCGATAGATGCATATGAAGTTAATAGCTTATTGCTATTTGTTTGCAATATTCTTAATATTCAATCAAATACTCCTCCAATCTTTTTGTCTTGAAGCAGAAATCAATGGATAAATAAGAAATACCAGATGTGTTTATTTGTTATCAAGGAAAAGGCAAAAGAAAACAAAAAGTGGTTGGTGGTGGCCACTTCTGCAGTCTGCTTGAAAATAGTGTAGTTGAAATTTGCTTCAGGGAGAAAATGGGATCAGATTCCTTTCTCTATCAGGATCTGATTTATTCTGGTATTTGGAGATCTTTCCACTTCCTTTTCCACCTCTCAGAGTATAAAGAAAAAAGAATTCCTCTGAACCAAATTCTTGAAGCAATGAGTATCCAATTTATCTGTTTTTCATAAAAAGCAGTTAACTGGTCTCTGCCATACATTTCCTTGGAGCTAAATGGACCCTTAATGGTAAATCAAGCAATGTTTCTTGAACTAAAAGTTTCAGAAGCTACTTAGTCTATTGTTGTGCTTTGTTGATGCTTACTTTTCAGAAATAATAGATATTTTGGTCTTTTTATTAGGATTCTAGCCAGGAAATGGGGCTAGATTTTGTAGTTACTGTTTCATCATGTGCATTCATGATCATAAAATATCACCCACACTTATGCCCAATTGTTTTACAGGTTCTGAGGCAATGTTTGCAGATCTTTGCTATTTCTCTGTAGGATCTGTTCAGGCAATGAATTACACACTGTGCTTTGGATACTTTCTTTCTGTTGCAGCTTCTTAAACATCCTCAGACCTCTTTTTAACTTTTGACATTCTGATTGCTTTAAGTAATTATTGCAGCTAACTTTTGTGTTTTTGGTTCTGCCCTGCCTTCTGTTGGGATACCTTGGCCAAGCTGCATTCCTTATGGAAAATCTAACTACCTCTGAGCAGGTCTTCTTTTCGTCCATCCCAAGTAAGCTGGAGATTTATTTAAATATATGCATTGCTATGTTTAACAAGTAGATAAACCATGTTTCGGTAATTACTTTTTTCTGGGCTGATGTTTTATGCATAGAAAACACATTATGAATGAATTCTCTCAGATGAATAATTTTTAATTTTATTTTGGTTTGATTCATTATATCCTGTTATGCATGATGCTTATATTTGGTTATCAGGTTGGGCTTTTTGGCCAGTCCTTCTTGTAGCCAACATTGCTGCATTGATTGCAAGTCGGACAATGACAACAGCGACATTTTCATGCGTAAAACAATCAACAGCGCTTGGTTGTTTTCCTCGTCTCAAAATTATTCACACATCACGGAAGTTCATGGGTCAGATATATGTTCCGGTCATAAATTGGTTTCTGCTGGTCTTCTGCTTGGCATTTGTTGCCACCTTTGGAAGCATAACTGACATTGGCAATGCATATGGTAATGTAGAATCAATTCTGATTCCTTGATATTTCTTTTCCATTCAAACAATAAATTTCCATTTGTCATATTTGTTTCGCAAAGTTCCCTTAACAGAAATCTAAATTAGGCAGCCTTGAGAAACTAATGGCTGCTTTTCGAGGTTTTATATTTGAAAATCATGATTTTATTTTTTCAATGAATATGAAAGGTGATATTGAATCCACATTTTGAATTGGGTCAAATTTTGAATCCAAGTCTAATTCATTTCATTTACCTCATATTCAATATTTATTTTATTGATCCATCATTTTTTTTTTTTTTTTTTTTTTGCGGGGGGGGGGGGGGGGGGGGGGTCAAATCATGTACATGTTCGTTGTTTTATATATCCTAAACATATTATTCAACAGAATAACAACTAAACAATGTATAGACATTATTAACAACCCATTCCACTTGGCTATATATTATCATCAAAAACACAGATTGATTATTACCTACATAACATTTATCACTATCTACAAATCTGTTTCTTAATGTCGATGTGGATTGTGAAAAATATCATTCATGGTTTTGGGCTATTTGGGTTAAGACAAGTCACTTAATGATCCATAAATTGTCCATATTTGTGATTGGTCATTTTTATCGGTCCAAGTGTAGTCCAACTGACTTTGGTTGAAACTAGATCAGATTCTTTTTGTGTAAGTTTTGGATTGCAAGTGGGTCAATGTAATCCATTTGCAGCGCTGACTGCATGGTCCATCATCTTGGAGTAAAATGGACATTACTGGCAAGCCTTTGGGCTTGATTATGGTTACTGCATTGTGCATGCTGAGGTATCTTGCCTAAGTACTCCAGAAATGTATCTCTTTATTTCTAAACTTTGCACAGGAAATCAGATCCTTCTCTTGTAATGAAGATATTATTTCTTCCTGTACCTGTTGGTTGTACAGTGGCACTATGCTGATTCCCTGGCTCAATCAATATTACCTTATTTGCACGCAAACTTCTTTGATGATACTGTTAAGCAGCATAATTAAAGAAAAGATTAGTAAGAAATCAATGAAGAATATGGTAAAGAAGAAAACTCTTGCAATCTGAAATTATTTCAGCATATATAATACATTCTTTTAGCCAAACTTACGTGCATTTCATGCTCTTCCAGCATACACCTTTCAGCCTGACCTGATGCTTATTTGGTTTTTTCTAAGATTCATATCTATTATTGTAATAGGCTATGTAAGATTTTTCCCTAGCTGGCTAATGAGTCCTTCTGTTGAGGTACTGGAGTCCAATAAGACTTCTTAATTCTTATGATATACTCCATGAGTTAGTATTGAATATCTTTTCATCTTAGGTTATGCATTCGTAATTTTCAGACATGCTGCTGACTGTCAACTCAATGGCTGCAGTTGATGTGTGCTCCGATGTCTTTACTACATGTTCGTGTCTTATACTTCATTTGAACTAATATTTGGGCATGTGCAGTGCACATGATACAAGGATGGATGTAATCCCATCTAATTCATGTGTTTTTATTAATACACTCCTCATTGTTTCATGCACTTTTCCCCCTCTCTTTCCCTTTAAGATAGCAGGCTGAACCAAGCAAAGCACAATTTTGAAGACGAGGGCATGTCTAGAATGAGACATGGACAGATACCTTAGAGTGAAATAGACACGCTAATAGGCATTCATGGATGGATATGAACAGCTGGAATGTTGTTCTTGTGTCCAAAGTGAATTGCTATAAGTACATCAAAGATTGACTAATGGAATTGGATGAAAAAATTGGAAGGGCTATTCGATTGACTTGGTGCTGAGTAAAGATCAAATGGATCTTCATGATCTCAAAAGAGAAATAGAGAGAATGGACAAGGATAGGCAGATGAGAGTTTATTTTGTTATTTTATATTAAGCAAACATGGCAGGTGGCTTGGAGAGAGAGATGGAGGGACCCAGAGATGGAGGCTCAAAGTGTGTAAAGGTGGACATAAAACTAGTTGTCAGAACCGGCTCAAAAGGAATTGGTGTTGTAAAAGTAGAAATAAGACTAATTTCTGGCACCAGCTACTTTGACACCAAAAATTATATTATAATTAGTGGATATATCTTTGAAACACTTGAGTGATGTAAGCTACAAGAAGAAATTCACAAAAGATGAAAATAATATTTAAACCTTAACTAACTAGCCTCCTCGCTTCTTAATGGGTTAAGTTTTTCAGACAAAGGCGGGGATGAAATTTTATAACATTTTACAGGCAAGTCCTAACCTGATGGCAACCAACTAGTTGGTACTAAATTCTAGGCCATGGCAACTTCGGGCAAGAGAGGGCTTGCCATGAAGTGTAGGTGGTCGATCAGTTGGCAAGTTGGTAGATCTACTGTATAGGTTTTATTAATATAAACCAAGGAGCCCAATTAGAATGTGATTACTGAAAGAAGAAAAGTAGTTATAGGTAAACTAAGGTATAACAATTTTCTTTTTTTTTTTTTGAATTTGTTTTCTTCAGTACTATTTTTTTCTTTTTATTGTGTTACATGCAGTTAAATTATATTTTTTACATGTGCTCTTCTTTTTTTCCTGTTTGGGTCTTTTATATATAGAATCTTTTTTTGCAGGCACTGCAGAACTTGGAATAATGATGATGACAACAATTCTAGTAACCATCATTATGCTTCTAATATGGCAGATTAACATCTTCATTGTGCTTTTCTTTGTCATATTCTTTCTGGGGCTGGAATTAGTTTTCTTCACTTCTGTTTTGGGTAGTGCGGAGGCTGGAAGTTGGGTTTTGTTGATTTTTGCAGCAATATTGTTTATGATCATGTACATATGGACTTATGGGAGCAAGCTAAAGTATGAATCCGAAGTTAAACAGAAGCTTTCAATGGATCTGATGATGGAGTTGGGCTGCAACCTTGGTACCATTAGAGCCCCTGGTATTGGCTTAGTTTACAATGAGTTAGTGAAAGGAATTCCAGCAATATTTGGACACTTTCTGATCACCCTTCCAGCAATCCACTCTATGATCATATTTGTGTGCATAAAATATGTGCCAGTTCCTGTAGTTCCTCAGGGCGAAAGGTTTCTCTTCCGGCGTGTCTGCCCAAAGAGCTATCACATGTTCCGTTGCATCGCTAGGTATGTCATATCCCAGTGCTTTGGACATGGACATGACTTAATTTTGTTGGAGCATTAGTTTGTGAAAACATAAGGTTATTTGGAGACAAGGTCATGCTTATTGATGTGGTCATATTCTGAAAATGATAATGATGCTTATTTCATATTTCTTGGGTTGGTGGTCTATCAAGCTCAGTTACTGCTGGCCCTAGCTTGGTGCACATTCAAATTCAAGTACTAGTATGAATTATCTTGTTGGATGTTCTATGGCATTTGCTTATTGCACAGCTACATAAATTCTTAAACACAATAATCATGCTTATGTCTCATTTGTTAAGTTTTCTAGCTATCTTGGTCCAATCTTGGTTCACAAATTCAGATTGTGAACAATAAGGGATGTTAGAGAGTAAGGGTTTTAGTCAAAGTCCTTGTTCATGAAGTAGATAACTACATGGAATCCACCATTTAATAGGGGAGGAAAAAATTACAACTTCCATTATTTTGATAAAATTCCTAGCCTGTTTAAATTTCTTGAAAAGGAGATGTTTAGCACATTCATGGTGGTTCAGGCCTTCTGGGCTCATAAATTTCTTGAAAAGGAGATGTTTAGCACATTCATGTTGGTTCAGGCCTTCTGGACTCATTACTATAATGGGAAAGAAAGAGGCAGAAGATGACAATCAAAAGTAACTTATTTGGCTGCTTATGAATTACTACAATTATCTCAAAAAATAATTCTAAACTTCAGAAATAAATAAATAAATAAAACTACTGCTGGCCCCATCGTACTCTAGTGCATGTTGTTTATATTGCCCGCGAAGGAAGTGATGCTTTTATAACAAGTATACACGGATAAAGAGAAATTTCAATTGAATTTAGACTTACAGCCTTCTTGATTCAGAAAGTAAGAAAGTAAAGAGGGAGCGTCAATGTTCAAAATATTTCACATTTTACCAAGGTATTAGGGATGATCTCCTTGCTTGATCTTGTCTAGATTATGCAACTGATAAGCCAGTTTGTTACTGACTCTTGTATTTTCCACTCCATAGTTGTTCTTCGGACCCTTTACTATTTCAAAGGCACCCTCATACATCACTTATTGCCTTCCCCCTCCCCACCTTGGTTGTGGGCATGTGCTGATGCTGACCAGGTCCATGTTGTCATAAATCATTGTTCACTAATTAACTATTATGTGCTTGTTGGAGAGTCATTTTATCTCTTGCAGCTTCGAAAGAATGTTCTATCTTACTCTGCAACTACCGTAGATTTTTTTTGCCATGGAAGAACTTGCTACAATAGCTGTTAGCTCAGCTGGTTGGTACCACTCTCCTAGGGGCTTGTCCTTGCAGATGGTCCAGCATTCAAACCAACATTTGCAATCTCAGACTCCGTACCAGTACCATATTGATGCAGTGTCAATACACCTGGTATTGGTGTTAGTTTGGCGTACCAGACATGGTACACCTCTGTATTGAGTCTCGGTTCGGTACCGTTATTATATAGTATTTGCTCGGTACGGGGCAGTATGCACTGGTGTGGCAAACCTTGGTTCAAATATTAGTGGTGGCCCATTACTACCATATTACTTTAAAGAAAAAGAATTTGTTGCTTGTTTTAGGGCATAAGTAACCTCATAATTGTAGCTAGACCTGCTGTAATAATGATCGATGTACAATCAGATTGGCAATAATCTGATACTGTTAAGAGCTAAGAAGACACAGAGATCTGTCACTTTGTTTATCACTGCTATACTGTTTAAATACTTGTCTTGAACTATGTTTCTTTCTAGCTATGAGTTCCTTAGATGTATATGTTTTTATTGTACAATTGCATTTTACTTGACTCGAAAGCTTGCAAAAGGCTCCTTGGAGATAAATGCACTCCCTGGAACAAAAACTTCCATCATGTTTTTCTTCATAGGCTCTTTCATATCTAAGAGTATTCGAGAAGTTAATTACAAGAGCTCACATTGTGTATTTTATAAGACAGTTTTGCATTTGCAACTTCCATAGTTTTTCCTGTTTAAAACTGGTCTAAGGATTAGTTTAGTATTTTCTTGCCCACAATTTACTTGGCTAGAAACTGCACACTAATTCAGAGAGGATTGATGTTAGGTTGACCCAGTTTTCAAGTCACCCATACATTTTTGGGGGGAAAGGTTGAGCAAAGCTCAACTGGATTTCGTTGAGGCAACAAAAAAATGTGACTAGGATAAGTAATCTATACTTGGTTTGCAATAATTTAATCCATAAAGCTGATCCCATTTAAATGGACAGCTTACCAGCTATGATAAGGTATGTATGCATTTCCGTTCTCCAAATTACTGCTGCTGTATTTTTTGACTTTCTTGTTGTCCAAGTTGCTCATATGTAAATTCCACAGAAAAATTGATGGAATGTGACATGATAATCAGCCCATGGTTGCATTAAAAGCTAGAAGTTGAGATATTCTAAATTTTAGATGATGTGTGCTTTTTAGTTGTCTGGAAGCATCTAGGGCACCATTCCCACAAATAATATTCAGTGGCTATAACATGATTTTCTTATAAATTTGCCGGGCTAACAGACTTAGATGGTCCATGCCTCCTGCCTGATAGATTTACCATTGTGCTGTTTCCTGTACCTTTCTTGGTGGTGGTTTAATTTTTAAATGTTAAGGTACATAGATTAGCATAGCCATAATCTTCTGTGCCTTATCAAATAAACGTGAATTTTTGGATATGGCTTTATGAAATAGTGGATTCTGGGTACTGCCTTCAGTAGCATAACATTTTTAACTTGCACCATTTCACATAAGTTGAGGGGAAAAGACTAGTATTTTGTATAACCATTTGTGTAATTCTAACTTGGCTGCTTCCTTATAGGTATGGCTACAAGGATGTAAGGAAAGAGCCTCACCAAATGTTTGAACAGCTACTTCTTGGGAGTCTTGAAAAGTTCATACGTCGAGAAGACCAAGAACGCTTATTAGAGAGTGGAGATAGCGATTCGGATGCCGAAGCAGCGGCATCACGTTCAAGAATTCTTATAGCTCCAAATGGCAGTATGTATTCCCTTGATGTCCCTCTCTTGGCTGCTTATAACTGCACTGAGAGGCCAAGCCCAGAAGCAAGCACTTCATCTCATGAGGCTCGAGATGAAGCCATGCCAGATGCCAGACAGAATCTTGAGCAGGAGCTTTCATTGATAAACAAGGCTGAAGAGTCAGGAGTTGTCTACCTACTTGGGCATGGTGATATTAGGGCCAGAAAGGACTCCTGGTTTCTCAAGAAACTAGTCATAAATTACTTCTATGCATTCTTGAGAAGGAACAGCAGGAGAGCGATGACAACATTGACTGTTCCCCGCACAAATTTAATGCAAGTTGGCATGACCTACATGGTTTAGGGAATATTGACTACTCTTTGGCCAGTCTAAGGTTAACTTTTCTTCAACTCAGACATCAGACTGTTTACAGGAAGCTAGAATCACAAGGACATGGGTCGGTCGATGGATGGTTTTGTTCGTGACAGAGAACTGACAAGAAGTAAATTTGCCTAACAAGTTGAGAAAGAAACTATGCTGTCCACAGATTACAGTACCTACTGATGCTGTTTTTTTTTCCCTGTTGTTTTGTTGTTCTTCATGTGACATCTATCTTTAGAACATACTGGACTAACCAACAGTCGCATTATATGTCAGAAAATATTTCATAAAGGATATCAGCACATCAATTTTGGCGAACATGTTACTATAGGAAACACATCCTTTCTGTTATCCTGGTCTTTGTCATTCGAAGCTAATCATTTCTATAAACTGGCGTGTTAAAGTAGGTCATGAAGAACTGAGGGCTTGTAACTTGCGTCTGTTTCGGCTATCATGCTTGTTTCTGATGATTTGGGAAAGAGGATGGGCGAAAATTTCCGCCTGCATTCACCTCCTGTCATAACAAGATAAATCTGTCTCCTTTTCCTGTTTCTACTATCTCTTTTCATGCTTTGCTGTTGAGCATTGCAACTATTCCTGGTCCTCCATGTCTACTGAAGCAACTTAATGAATTTTCTGATTACATGTCTGCACTACCGGGGCTCACCTCCTCTACTAATCAAAAGCTCTTCGGGACATCAGGCGAGAAACAACTACTCTCTTTCTCTCTCTATAATTTTTTTTGATTCTCTCTCTCTATCATTTTTTATGTTGAGAATATTTCTTCTATTTATCTTCAAAAAAAAAAAAAAAAATGCCACCTGCCCACTAACTTTCTCACTGTTTAACCTCCTTTATGAAACTTACGAACAAATTGGACTTGACTCTTAAATATGCTGGACTTTATCACTTGCTCTTCCGTCCTTCCTCAAATATGCATTGCATGCGCCCTATTGCTAGTATGTTACATAGAGAGAGGGCGCAGTTATAAAACATAAGGGGTATAAAGAAAAGGTGTTACATCCACCTCCAAATTTAACATCAATAGTCAAATAATAATAATAAAAGTCATCAGATGTGATTTGTTAGATCTAAAATATCTATATATGAAATTTATATGATTTGGAGATTCTTGTTTTACGCATCAAGTCACCTAAATATATAGTTGATAGAATGTTATAGTGTGTTGATTTTGAAGTGACTTGACACATAGTTTAAGAAAATATATGATTTTTTGTGTGTAGATATTTTAGGCTTTTTAGATCACATCTAATGGCTTGTAATTTCCTTTTGTTAACTAACACCATTGTATTGGGTGATGAATGTAAAGTTCTTTATGACTAAGCTAAGTTGGAGCCCAAGGTATGCTCGAGCTCCCATGACCAAGCCCAACCCATGCAGCCCAAGCTCAGTTCAGCTTAACCCATTTGCAACCCTACTATAAAAATTTCTATTAATACGCACCATTAGACGTCTACGAACAATGCCATAATTATTCTAAATGACGTGATATAGTTTGATTAGAATATTCAGAGTTCAACGAAGGAATTAAAATATTTAAACCTTCAAATGGCATTCTACATTGCTTCTTGATACTACATTTTAGATATACCACCGAGGTTTCTTCTTCCTTTGGCCCCTACTACATTTGATATGATACAACACACAAGGTCAACCTCCTGTAGAGGATGTTCATGGTTACCCAAACAAAGGAATATAGACTTCTTGTCACTTAGCTAACTCATGTAAAGAAGCATCTCATTGGCAAGACAATCAGCAGCTAAACTATCCTCGGGAGTACATATACCACATTTTCAACATATAGCATTTGTAAGAACTGCAGATATCATTGTCATAAAGTCTTGCAACCTCTGTGTAAACCTTCTCATGATTCACTACTTGAGCAAAATCAATGCGTCCAACATCCATATAAATCAATTAATATTTCAGCTTCAACATGCGTGATCAGGTGTGTTACATATGGTTGGATCAGTGTTTGAGACAAACATGATATAAGATATTCTCAAAGATACAGCAGAATGATGTTTGGTACCCAAAAATAAATGTCGTTAAATAAATGGATCCTATTGTTCTCAAACGTTTCAGAATAATGGCTGCCAAGTCACTTAATCCGCTAGTATTAATTAAGATGCCAGGAAGAAACGGAACACAACAAAAACGCTAACGTTCCTATTAAGATATAGGAAACTCCTATGAAAATGATCCAATAAATAGTGGCTAATGGCAATTAAAAGAAACAAAACTCCCTCGATGCAACCGTTAGTGCTCAACAAAAGAAACGTCTTGGACAAGTATAAATTAGAACCTCTGGTGCATACTCTCAAACAAGATCACGAAGAAGTTTGACATGGCTCCCTCCTCCTCTTCCACTGCCAAAAAAATTTTAATGGCCATCATCGTTCTCGCTGTGTTCTTCGCTTATGGTGCATATCTTCTTCTATTTCAGTGTAGAAAATAGAAAGAACATGTAGCCATGAAGGCCTCTAAACACATCATTCTTTTTTATTTAACATTCATGTAGCATACCTTAGTTATGCTCGGATGCTCTAAATTTTTGTGCATGCAGGTGTAAATGTTTATGCTAACTCAAAAATTATTTTGTTGTCACAGCAAAAGCAGCTTATGTTTGTGTTGGAACATGCGATGACATCCCAGACTGCAACAAAGAATGCCATAACTCTGGATATAGCAATGGAGGGCAATGCATGCTGCCACTTTACGAAAACTGCTGCTGTCTTAGATGATCAATATATATTCTATACAGAAAAATGCTATGCAACACTTCTGTATTTCCAACTTCAATTCATGCTTGCTGGTTCATTATAAATAAATGTAATTCATGGATTACAAAATGTCAGCAAGGCACGTATGAAACATCTTTATAGATATCAAAATAATTGACATATCATAAGAATTTTTAACATTTATTACTGTTTTACTATGGGAATTTATCAAGGGCCAAAAGATTTAGCTACATGATCTCTTTGTAAACATGTTATCAATCTTGTTGGATAGAAATTAAAGATGGATATGCAAAGGTGAGACGAGATTTGGTTTCATTGATATCATATCCCGTTTGGACATATATTTAGAAAAATATAGTTTTCATTTATATTTATCTAAGTAAAGGTATTTTGTGATTGTATGTTGACAAAGTGGCAAGTATCACTCATACTGTGCAGGGAAATAATTGTACAGCTAGTCAGCTATCCGTTTCTATTTGATGACACTAGCTAATAGTTGGATTTTTGATACAAAATATCAAACCTATTGAAAAGAATCCGTGACTCGTAAGTTTGTAAAAGCAAAAAAGAGAAATAAGAGAGAAAAAATATTATTACGCAAGTCACTACATATGTTTCTTGATCGGTATTCGACAAAATTACTTATGCTTCATCACCAATTACAGCAAACAATCATCTGCAACGAGAATATGGCAGCAAGAAGACTCCACTCAACACAGGGTACGTGAAGCCACTACCCAACCCCCATGCACGCACATGCATACATAAGATATATATAGACACATACATGTATATATATATACACACGCATATGTACATATATATGTGTGTGTGTATATATATGCACACACACATATGGTTGGATCAGTGTTTGAGACAAACATGATATAAGATATTCTCAAAGATACTGCAGAATGATGTTTGGTACCCAAAAATAAATGTCATTAAATATTTTTAGAAGCTCAGTAAAAAGAATAGATATTATTGTTTAGGGAATAACCTTAGTTTCCCGTTTAGACTTTAGACCACGCAGAAGTAAACTTATACCGTGCATGCGATGCCGACACGGCGACCATTCTCGCCACGTGTTGACTTGTCTCAGCATGCACGCAACGTGTCACCCCACGTGTCGGCCTCAAATCATACCCCACCTCATTTTCTCCGGCTACTTCTACTCACAACGAGCTCATGAAACAGTGGTTTAGGGTGTACCAAGCAGAGAAGAGATCTTGAAACGTCAAGGTGTAAACAAGGAGAAGTAAGAGGATAGGACTTGGTTGATAACACTGATGGCAGCCATGTTTGGAGGAGGACGAGGTGTCTTGGTCACCAACATCTCCAAGGCCTTCCCCAACCCTTCTCTTTCCCTCCGTTCTCCACCTCACAAGCCCAACCGGCTCCGTTTCCAATCAGCTCCAAAATCCTCACAGGTACCCTTCTTTCACTACAGGAAAATGGGTTTTTCCCGGCGTTTATTCTAGCCTTTACCGACGCTTATAAGCGTCGGTGAAAATATAGCCGACGCCTCGAAAGCGTCGCCAAAGCGTCGGCTATACCAGAGCGGGAAATGTTTTTGCCGACGCTAGGAAAAAGCGTCGGCCAAAGTAGGGCTTTACCGACGCTTCATTAAGCGTCGGTGTATGGGGTTTTCCCGACGCAAAGACGCGTCGGCATAAAATAGAACGCGGGTGCGGCGGATAGCTTACAACACGTTTTTACCGACGCTATAGAGCGTCGCTTGAACATTTTTACCGACGCTTTCCTTGCGTCGGGGAAAGCGTGGGGTTTTTAACGACGCTATAAAGCGTCGGGAGAGGATTTTTTTACGAAAAAAAAATTAGAAGAACAAATACTAAGAAACATATTATAGCAATATAAACCTGCATTACATTTACATCAAAACAAACATTCAGATCATTCAAAAAATTTATATTGTCATATATGATGAAATTTATATAATAAGTTCAAAATTACAATGTATTTTGAAAAATATAAGAAAGATACATATAAAACTCCTTAGATAACGGTCTCAAAAATATCAGTGACCGGATTCAGCACCATCATCATCTCTACGAGCTGTTGAAGTATCAGAAATCTACAAAAAAAAAAGGAGAAACTTTAGAAGTTATGAAAATCATTAACTCATGAAAATAAGTGATAATTATGTAAAGTCATCAAATATATATAGTTATTTACCTGAGAAGGGAGAAATCGCCGCAACATAGATGAAATATGCTCAAGCTGAGACTGCAAAGTTTGTTGGTTCTGCTTCAGCTCCGCCAACTCTGCCTGATGGCGATCCTTCATATCTTCAATTGTTGCCCGAAGTCTACTAACTTCTGCATTGCTACTACCTTCTCCAACATTTCTTGTATACATTCCCACTGCAGACAACTGAGTGGGGGTAACTCCAATGCCATAACCCCTCACTCGACCATAACGCTCTGGGCCCAATAATTCGGTGAGCACCTGAACTTCGATATGACTGGTCGCGTCGGATGATGATGACTCTCCGACACGCTCTGAAATAAGAGTTGTTGCCCTGTCCTATAATGCACAAAAGGAAAAGTCATATTAATGTATGGCAATAATAGAACTAATAATAATATCGTTGAAAGATTCAAAAATGAATACATACAACTATATCTCTTGCCTCCTCCCGAACAAAACTGCCATCTCGATGGGTGTGAGTCATCTTATAAAACTCCACCTTACCAGGCTCCCTCCCATTATCATCCATCTACAACAAAAAATATATTGACTCGCTAGTTATCATGATACATGCTATATGATAGAACATTTTAAAATAGTTTCAAAGAGTTTCAAAATAACTTACGAAGCACATAATAGTTAATTAGTGAACAATGATTTATGACAACATGGACCTGGTCAGCATCAGCACATGCCCACAACCAAAGTGGGGAGGGGGAAGGCAATAAGTGATGTATGAGGGTGCCTTTGAAATAGTAAAGGGTCCGAAGAACAACTATGGAGTGGAAAATACAAGAATCAGTAACAAACTGGCTTATCAATTGCATAATCTAGACGAGATCAAGCAAGGAGATCATCCCTAATACCTCGGTAAAATGTGAAATATTTTGAACATTGACACTCCCTCTTTACTTTCTTACTTTCTGAATCAAGAAGGCTGTAAGTCTAAATTCAATTGAAAAATTTCTCTTTATCCGTGTACACTTGTTATAAAAGCATCACTTCCTTCGTGGGCAGTATAAACAACATGCACTAGAGTACGATCAGTAGTTTTATTTATTTATTTATTTCTGAAGTTTAGAATTATTTTTTGAGATAATTGTAGTAATTCATAAGCAGCCAAATAAGTTACTTTTGATTGTCATCTTCTGCCTCTTTCTTTCCCATTCCAGTAATGAGCCCAGAAGGCCTGAACCAACATGAATGTGCTAAACATCTCCTTTTCAAGAAATTTATGAGCCCAGAAGGCCTGAACCACCATGAATGTGCTAAACATCTCCTTTTCAAGAAATTTAAACAGGCTAGGAATTTTATCAAAATAATGGAAGTTGTAATTTTTTCCTCCCCTATTAAATGGTGGATTCCATGTAGTTATCTACTTCATGAACAAGGACTTTGACCAAAGCCCTTAGTCTCTAGCATCCCTTATTGTTCACAATCTGAATTTGTGAACCAAGATTGGACCAAGATAGCTAGAAAACTTAACAAATGAGACATAAACATGATTATTGTGTTTAAGAATTTATGTAGCTGTGCAATAAGCATATGCCATAGAACATCCAACAAGATAATTCATACTAGTACTTGAATTTGAATGTGCACCAAGCTAGGGCCAGCAGTAACTGAGCTTGATAGACCACCAACCCAAGAAATATGAAATAAGCATGATTATCATTTTCAGAATATGACCACATCAATAAGCATGACCTTGTCTCCAAATAACCTTATGTTTTCACAAACTAATGCTCCAACAAAATTAAGTCATGTCCATGTCCAAAACACTGGGATACGACATACCTAGCGATGCAACGGAACATGTGATAGCTCTTTGGGCAGACACGCCGGAAGAGAAACCTTTCGCTCTGAGGAACTACAGGAACTGGCACATATTTTATGCACACAAATATGATCATAGAGTGGATTGCTGGAAGGGTGGTCAGAAAGTGTCCAAATATTGCTGGAATTCCTTTCACTAACTCATTGTAAACTAAGCTAATACCAGGGGCTCTAATGGTACCAAGGTTGCAGCCCAACTCCATCATCAGATCCATTGAAAGCTTCTGTTTAACTTCGGATTCATACTTTAGCTTGCTCCCATAAGTCCATATGTACATTATCATAAACAATATTGCTGCAAAAATCAACAAAACCCAACTTCCAGCCTCCGCACTACCCAAAACAGAAGTGAAGAAAACTAATTCCAGCCCCAGAAAGAATATGACAAACAAAAGCACTATGAAGATGTTAATCTGCCATATTAGAAGCATAATGATGGTTACTAGAATTGTTGTCATCATCATTATTCCAAGTTCTGCAGTGCCTGCAAAAAAAGATTCTATATATAAAAGACCCAAACAGGAAAAAAAGAAGAGCACATGTAAAAAATATAATTTAACTGCATGTAACACAATAAAAAGAAAAAAAATAGTACTGAAGAAAACAAATTAAAAAAAAAAAGAAAATTGTGATACCTTAGTTTACCTATAACTACTTTTCTTCTTTCAGTAATCACATTCTAATTGGGCTTCTTGGTTTATATTAATAAAAACCTATACAGTAGATCTACCTACTTGCCAACTGACCACCTACACTTCATGGCAAGCCCTCTCTTGCCCGAAGTTGCCATGGCCTAGAATTTAGTACCAACTAGCTGGTTGCCATCAGGTTAGGACTTGCCTGTAAAATGTTATAAAATTTCATCCCCGCCTTTGTCTGAAAAACTTAACCCATTAAGAAGCGAGGAGGCTAGTTAGTTAAGGTTTAAATATTATTTTCATCTTTTGTGAATTTCTTCTTGTAGCTTACATCACTCAAGTGTTTCAAAGATATATCCACTAATTATAATATGATTTTTGGTGTCAAAGTAGCTGGTGCCAGAAATTAGTCTTATTTCTACTTTTACAACACCAATTCCTTTTGAGCTGGTTCTGACAACTAGTTTTATGTCCACCTTTACACACTTTGAGCCTCCATCTCTGGGTCCCTCCATCTCTCTCTCCAAGCCACCTGCCATGTTTGCTTAATATAAAATAACAAAATAAACTCTCATCTGCCTATCCTTGTCCATTCTCTCAATTTCTCTTTTGAGATCATGAAGATCCATTTGATCTTTACTCAGCACCAAGTCAATCGAATAGCCCTTCCAATTTTTTCATCCAATTCCATTAGTCAATCTTTGATGTACTTATAGCAATTCACTTTGGACACAAGAACAACATTCCATCTGTTCATATCCATCCATGAATGCCTATTACCGTGTCTAATTTCACTCTAAGGTATCTGTCCATGTCTCATTCTAGACATGCCCTCGTCTTCAAAATTGTGCTTTGCTTGGTTCAGCCTGCTATCTTAAAGGGAAAGAGAGGGGGAAAAGTGCATGAAACAATGAGGAGTGTATTAATAAAAACACATGAATTAGATGGGATTACATCCATCCTTGTATCACGTGCACTGCACATGCCCAAATATTAGTTCAAATGAAGTATAAGACACGAACATGTAGTAAAGACATCAGAGCACACATCAACTGCAGCCATTGAGTTGACAGTCAGCAGCATGTCTGAAAATTACGAATGCATAACCTAAGATGAAAAGATATTCAATACTAACTCATGGAGTATATCATAAGAATTAAGAAGTCTTATTGGACTCCAGTACCTCAACAGAAGGACTCTTTAGCCAGCTAGGGAAAAATCTTACATAGCCTATTACAATAATAGATATGAATCTTAGAAAAAACCAAATAAGCATCAGGTCAGGCTGAAAGGTGTATGCTGGAAGAGCATGAAATGCACGTAAGTATGGCTAAAAGAATGTATTATATATGCTGAAATAATTTCAGATTGCAAGAGTTTTCTTCTTTACCATATTCTTCATTGATTTCTTACTAATCTTTTCTTTAATTATGCTTCTTAACAGTATCATCAAAGAAGTTTGCGTGCAAATAAGGTAATATTGATTGAGCCAGGGAATCAGCATAGTGCCACTGTACAACCAACAGGTACAGGAAGAAATAATATCTTCATTACAAGAGAAGGATCTGATTTCCTGTGCAAAGTTTAGAAATAAAGAGATACATTTCTGGAGTACTTAGGCAAGATACCTCAGCATGCACAATGCAGTAACCATAATCAAGCCCAAAGGCTTGCCAGTAACGTCCATTTTACTCCAAGATGATGGACCATGCAGTCAGCGCTGCAAATGGATTACATTGACCCACTTGCAATCCAAAACTTACACAAAAAGAATCTGATCTAGTTTCAACCAAAGTCAGTTGGACTACACTTGGACCGATAAAAATGACCAATCACAAATATGGACAATTTATGGATCATTAAGTGACTTGTCTTAACCCAAATAGCCCAAAACCATGAATGATATTTTTCACAATCCACATCGACATTAAGAAACAGATTTGTAGATAGTGATAAATGTTATGTAGGTAATAATCAATCTGTGTTTTTGATGATAATACATAGCCAAGTGGAATGGGTTGTTAATAATGTCTATACATTGTTTAGTTGTTATTCTGTTGAATAATATGTTTAGGATATATAAAACAACAAACATGTACATGATTTGACCCCCCCCCCCCCCCCCCAAAAAAAAAAAAAAAAAAACTGATGGATCAATAAAATAAATATTGAATATGAGGTAAATGAAATGAATTAGACTTGGATTCAAAATTTGACCCAATTCAAAATGTGGATTCAATATCACCTTTCATATTCATTGAAAAAATAAAATCATGATTTTCAAATATAAAACCTCGAAAAGCAGCCATTAGTTTCTCAAGGCTGCCTAATTTAGATTTCTGTTAAGGGAACTTTGCGAATCAAATATGACAAATGGAAATTTATTGTTTGAATGGAAAAGAAATATCAAGGAATCAGAATTGATTCTACATTACCATATGCATTGCCAATGTCAGTTATGCTTCCAAAGGTGGCAACAAATGCCAAGCAGAAGACCAGCAGAAACCAATTTATGACCGGAACATATATCTGACCCATGAACTTCCGTGATGTGTGAATAATTTTGAGACGAGGAAAACAACCAAGCGCTGTTGATTGTTTTATGCATGAAAATGTCGCTGTTGTCATTGTCCGACTTGCAATCAATGCAGCAATGTTGGCTACGAGAAGGACTGGCCAAAAAGCCCAACCTGATAACCAAATATAAGCATCATGCATAACAGGATATAATGAATCAAACCAAAATAAAATTAAAAATTATTCATCTGAGAGAATTCATTCATAATGTGTTTTCTATGCATAAAACATCAGCCCAGAAAAAAGTAATTATCGAAACATGGTTTATCTACTTGTTAAACATAGAAATGCATATATTTAAATAAATCTCCAGCTTACTTGGGATGGACGAAAAGAAGACCTGCTCAGAGGTAGTTAGATTTTCCATAAGGAATGCAGCTTGGCCAAGGTATCCCAACAGAAGGCAGGGCAGAACCAAAAACACAAAAGTTAGCTGCAATAATTACTTAAAGCAATCAGAATGTCAAAAGTTAAAAAAGGTCTGAGGATGTTTAAGAAGCTGCAACAGGAAGAAGGTATCCAAAGCACAGTGTGTAATTCATTGCCTGAACAGATCCTACAGAGAAATAGCAAAGATCTGCAAACATTGCCTCAGAACCTGTAAAACAATTGGGCATAAGTGTGGGTGATATTTTATGATCATGAATGCACATGATGAAACAGTAACTACAAAATCTAGCCCCATTTCCTGGCTAGAATCCTGATAAAAAGACCAAAATATCTATTATTTCTGAAAAGTAAGCATCAACAAAGCACAACAATAGACTAAGTAGTTTCTGAAACTTTTAGTTCAAGAAACATTGCTTGATTTACCATTAAGGGTCCATTTAGCTCCAAAGAAATGTATGGCAGAGACCAGTTAACTGCTTTTTATGAAAAACAGATAAATTGGATACTCATTGCTTCAAGAATTTGGTTCAGAGGAATTCTTTTTTCTTTATTCTCTGAGAGGTGGAAAAGGAAGTGGAAAGATCACCAAATACCAGAATAAATCAGATCCTGATAAAGAAATGAATCTGATCCCATTTTCTCCCTGAAGCAAATTTCAACTACACTATTTTCAAGCAGACTGCAGAAGTGGCCACCACCAACCACTTTTTGTTTTCTTTTGCCTTTTCCTTGATAACAAATAAACACATCTGGTATTTCTTATTTATCCATTGATTTCTGCTTCAAGACAAAAAGATTGGAGGAGTATTTGATTGAATATTAAGAATATTGCAAACACATAGCAATAAACTATTAACTTCATATGCATCTATCGATCTAGTCGAAGATTACCCTGCTTTAAGAATACAATTGTTCCAATAATCTTGAATTAATTCATGTTACAATTGGATAGCTTACAACACGTTTTTACCGACGCTTTAGAGCGTCGCTTGAACATTTTTACCGACGCTTTCCTTGCGTCGGGGAAAGCGTGCCAGCCCGTGCCAAGGGGGTTTTTAACGACGCTATAAAGCGTCGGGAGAGGATTTTTTTACGAAAAAAAAAATTAGAAGAACAAATACTCTGAAACATATTATAGCAATATAAACCTGCATTACATTTACATCAAAACAAACATTCAGATCATTCAAAAAATTTATATTGTCATATATGATGAAATTTATATAATAAGTTCAAAATTACAATGTATTTTGAAAAATATAAGAAAGATACATATAAAACTCCTTAGATAACGGTCTCAAAAATATCAGTGACCGGATTCAGCACCATCATCATCTCTACGAGCTATTGAAGTATCAGAAATCTACAAAAAAAAAAGGAGAAACTTTAGAAGTTATGAAAATCATTAACTCATGAAAATAAGTGATAATTATGTAAAGTCATCAAATATATATAGTTATTTACCTGAGAAGGGAGAAATCGCCGCAACATAGATGAAATATGCTCAAGCTGAGACTGCAAAGTTTGTTGGTTCTGCTTCAGCTCCGCCAACTCTGCCTGATGGCGATCCTTCATATCTTCAATTGTTGTCCGAAGTCTACTAACTTCTGCATTGCTACTACCTTCTCCAACATTTCTTGTATACATTCCCACTGCAGACAACTGAGTGGGGGTAACTCCAATGCCATAACCCCTCACTCGACCATAATGCTCTGGGCCCAATAATTCGGTGAGCACCTGAGCTTCGATATGACTGGTCGCGTCGGATGATGATGACTCCCCGACACGCTCTGAAATAAGAGTTGTTGCCCTGTCCTATAATGCACAAAAGAAAAAGTCATATTAATGTATGGCAATAATAGAACTAATAATAATATCGTTGAAAGATTCAAAAATGAATACATACAACTATATCTCTTGCCTTCTCCCGAACAAAACTGCCATCTCGATGGGTGTGAGTCATCTTATAAAACTCCACCTTACCAGGCTCCCTCCCATTATCATCCATCTACAACAAAAAATATATTGACTCGCTAGTTATCATGATACATGCTATATGATAGAACATTTTAAAATAGTTTCAAAGAGTTTCAAAATAACTTACGAATTCAGCTCTACGCCTAGCATAACTCATCGAGCCTAAAGTATGAGGAACAGTCTGAGAGGCTCGTGCAGCTCTACCAATGTTGAAATATGTCTTCCAAAAAAAGAATAAACAATATAATATATTTAATATATAAATTTGTAATCTATATTATTAGTAAATACAATCTAAGGAATTGAAAAAATAAACACAACCTGAGCTTTCTCTGAAAACCAATAGTGGATAAGCTCCCTCCATTGATGAGGGATTACATCAGGAGGACAAACACGAGCCACCTCCTCTTCAGTCATGCCCACATGCTTCCAGTCCGTCTTTAGTTTCGCCTTATACTCTTTCCATTTGCGGTTGACGGACTTCAGCACCCAATCATGGCTATTTGCAGGAAGGACAAACTTTTTCTACACCAAAGTTAAGAATGTTATAACAATGATAAATCAAAAAATAAAATTGTGATAGTAAGCAAATTCAATTCTTTACCTCAATAACTTTAAGAAGCTCAACCTTATACGAAGGAAGCATTTCATTCCATTTCGTATAGTTGAGCGGACACAACTGACCCTTCCGCGCAACCGATCCTAGAAAAGTCGATAAAATGCTTGCAGCCCTCTTGATAGGCTGCCCCAGTTCATTGCATTGGACGACGATCTTCTCATCCTCACGTAGGCTCCACACGTCCTGTGCTCGAGTGGGTCCTCGTGTCCTCCTCACTCTCCCCAGTCCATCTATAAAAATAAAATAAAATATCCATGAATTGTAAGAAAAATTAATATAAAAAATGTAAATCAAATTACCTTGGATGTGCACGTCATCCATGTCTGGACAATCAACAGGTGGCACGTGCGTAGACTGAGACTCGTGCTGCTGGGGCTCGTCGGGCTGTTGGGACCGTAGGGACTGATCGGAAGAAGATCCCACGGATGTGTGCTGAAACTCAACATCTCTGAATCGTTTTCCTCGCGGCATATTGTTACCTAGTATGCACAAAAAGAAGCAATATTAGTTAAATAATAAATAAAATCTAAATGAATTGCAATAGAATATGTCTGTTTCAAGTCACCTCACCTCATGCTCTTACTGCTCCAAGTCAGAAAGCAAGGACACTAATCTTCATGTTAACAGTTCATGAGGATTTTGCCCTTCTAATTTTCAATCCCTAATCCCCCTTGGAGATGCTTTAATTCATGTAGACTATAGAGGGTAGATAATATGATCCCACATCACTGTGTCTTCACCAAGACATTGGACCAAATTTAGTATCTTTCAGCCCAACGCCAGATGAACTCCTTAAGAGACTAACCATATGATTCTCACGTTGTCAACCACCAAATAGTAGCAGTGCCTTTAAAAGAAGAAACCATTGATGCAAAAAATAAACTGCACTATCAATAGCACCATGCTTTTATTGCTCCAGTATAGTATTCCAAATGATAAAGTGTTGCCCTTCTAAGAGTCACCAATAAATTATATTTCTATAACATCCTCTTCAAGTTTCTAAAACTTGTTCTTACCTGGAGAATTCTTGTTAATCAGGTATCAGTGATCATTTGTAGGAACCTCCATCCTCAGCTTGAGCACATAAAAGAACTTTTTTAAGTGGTCTTGGAGTTGTCCTGCTAAACGATGTCAACTACACGCATAGGACATGACTTAATCAAAAATGCTTCAGCTAAACTAAGCCTCAGCTGGACTTTTAATGCCACCTGCTATTTACTTCACTGTAAGAAATAAGAAGCTAGCAGAAAATCATATGTTCCTGCATCTTTAAACTCCACAAGTTTTTACAAAATCCTTAAACCATCTTATAATACTTGGAAAACCAGCAGCAACTAATGCTACCTTATATGTGCAATTTTTTATAACATAACATGTGGGAGAATGACTTAAATATTGCTGTGTCAGATATTCCTTCCAAAATTAAGCATAAGCCACTGCACAACAATTATTAACATCTCTTGGCTTCCTAATCTCCCTCTGAAGACCAATATTTTTAATGCTAACTATAAGAGAAAAACTTAGGAAAAAAGTTATGTTCAGCCACCTCCCACAAATCCATTATCATTTCATAACATTATCATACTGGATAATTTTGATTCCTAGTCCAAAATAGTCCACCTCATTATGAAAGCAACTACTCCAAATTAACTAAAAAGATAACATGTTACATCATTACCATTCTTGTTAAAAAAAATTAACAAGAATTCTTCAGGTAAGAACAAGTTTTAGAAACTTGAAGAGCATGGAAGGAAACAAGGATGAACACAAGGGTAACTATTATCAGAAGAAACTTCAACCAACCAATAAAAAAAACTTCTTACAAGATGCGAACCTATGGCACATCTTCTCAATAATCAGATGGAGAAAGACAGCTTTTAATGGGTGTAAGAGAAGAAGCTAAACATCAAAAAATAAAACAAAAACTTTTCAAAGTTTCAAGCAACCAAGTTTTCTTTTTTTATCTTTCCTTTCCTTCCGAAATAGTGGATGCCAGCCATTAATTACAGAGAGGACTGAGAGTAGAAATGGAGCAGCTTTGTTCAGCATAGTTTGCCTCTCACAATTACATTATCCATGATGGAATTGATTCTCCTCCTTCTGATCCCAAAGAGGCCCCATATTCTGTTCTTGAATAGTCTGGTAATAATGGTGCACGAGATCATGAGGCATCATAATTAGTATGAGGCTTTTTTTTTTTTGTTTTCAGGGATAAAACAGCAGATTAAAAAAAAAAAACCTAAAACAACATAATTATACACCCTCAACTGGTGAACAAATTTTCCTACAGGATTCTAAATGCATAATCTAGGAAAGTCATTAGATATGTTCACAGCAAGCAGTTATGCAGCTTAACGGAGAGTATGAGGATCACTTACCTCAGACGACGGCGATGTCGACGGCGGCGGAGTAGCTAGGGCCGACAGAGGATGAGGAGACGGGGCCGGGCGAGCGTTAAAGAAAAGAAACAAAAAAAGAGTTGGAGGAGGAGGAGGAGTATGAGGCTTACCTCAGACGACGGCGGAGAAGCGGAATCTTCGATCGCCGATCGGGGCTAGGGATGGAGGTGAGATCAGTTAGAGCAGGAGGAGGAGGAGGAGGACAAGGACGAGGAGAAGAAGGAGGCTTACCTCAGACGAGGGCGAGGTCGACTGCAGCGGGGAAGTCGGCGATGGAGGTGAGAAGTCGGCCGGGTGATGGAGCTAGGGCATCGAGCGATAGAAAATGAGGAGAGGGGGTCGGGCGAGCGGTTGGGGGTATTATGTTTTCTAACGACGCTTTTTAGCGTCGTCGACGCCTGGAGATTAACCGACGCTACGTAAAAGCGTCGGAAAAGGTTAGGCCGAGCCAAACTTTACCGACGCTTTAGCCTAGCGTCGGGAAAAGAAAGTCGCCATAACTCACATTTGTTGTAGTGGCCGTTATATCTATCCCACCATCATAAATTGCAAATTTTAAATTATAAAACCAGTGTAAGCCAGGACATCGCCATATAAAGCATCAAGATCGACATGTCTTTCAAGTGTACGTTGCTCTAAGAATAGTCTTCAACAAAAATCTTGATAATTTTAAAAGTCATTAAATTTTGCCAAAACGTTTTGCATCGCAAGCAGTAAACAATGGACGTTCAAGATTCCAAGATAACGGAGAAATATTAAATCATGTCTTCTAATTCCATCGATGGTATTAAACATTCCTTTAGCCAGCTTTTGAAGAATGCCGATCAAAATGGATCCTATTGTTCTCAAACGTTTCAGAATAATGGCTGCCAAGTCACTTAATCCGCTAGTATTAATTAAGATGCCAGGAAGAAACGGAACACAACAAAAACGCTAACGTTCCTATTAAGATATAGGAAACTCCTATGAAAATGATCCAATAAATAGTGGCTAATGGCAATTAAAAGAAACAAAACTCCCTCGATGCAACCGTTAGTGCTCAACAAAAGAAACGTCTTGGACAAGTATAAATTAGAACCTCTGGTGCATACTCTCAAACAAGATCACGAAGAAGTTCGACATGGCTCCCTCCTCCTCTTCCACTGCCAAAAAAATTTTAATGGCCATCATCGTTCTCGCTGTGTTCTTCGCTTATGGTGCATATCTTCTTCTATTTCAGTGTGGAAAATAGAAAGAACATGTAGCCATGAAGGCCTCTAAACACATCATTCTTTTTTATTTAACATTCATGTAGCATACCTTAGTTATGCTCGGATGCTCTAAATTTTTGGGCATGCAGGTGTAAATGTTTATGCTAACTCAAAAATTATTTTGTTGTCACAGCAAAACACTACAAGAAAAAGGAGCTTTGGCGACGCTTTTTGAGGCTTTTACCGACGCTTATAAGCGTCGGTAAGTTTCTTCCCGACGCTTTTCAAAACGTCACCAAAGCGTCGGCTATGTCGGAGTGGAAAAAAAATTTCTGACGCATTTGGAAAGCGTCGCTAAAGGTTATTTTTAGCGACGCTTTTAAGCGTCGCTAAAATTCCTCAACCAGTTCAATTAGCGACGCTTTAAAGCGTCGTCATAAATTTTTTTTACACAAAAAAAAAATATAAAAATACCCAAGAAAACCGCCGCCGAAGCCATCGCCGTGGCCGCCGTCGCCTCCTCTGCTGCGCCCGATCCGCCGCGGCCTTCGCCTGCTCCTCGGCGGAGGATGGAGGACGTGTCTGGGTGGCCGCCGGCGTCAGGGCAAGATCGGCCCAGGTCACCGGGGCAACATCCTTTTCTGACGGGGAATCGCACGGTCATTCGCCCTCTTTGGGCGGCGGGTTGGCCGGGGGCTGGTCGGAGGCAGCAGCGGAGCCCTGTTGCTGCTGCTGCTGCTGCTTCTTCTCCCACTTCGACTTCGACTTCGACTTCCTACAGAGAGAGAGAGAGAGAGAGGCGATGGGTACCTTGGCGGGGGAGGAGGAGGAGGGATCGGGGGCTTGGGTGGCCTGAGAAGGCATGAAGCCGATGCCGGAGAAGAGGGAGGAAGCTCCATCGAACTCCATCGACGCCGGAGAAGAGGGATCGGGGGCTTGGGTGGCCTGAGAAGGCATGAAGCCGACGCCGGAGAAGAGGGAGGAAGCTCCATCGAACTCCATCGACGCTGGAGAAGAGGGATCGGGGGCTTGGGTGGCCTGAGAAGGCATGAAGCCGACGCCGGAGAAGAGGGAGGAAGCTCCATCGAACTCCATCGACGCCGGAGAAGAAGGATCGGGGGCTTGGGTGGCCGCTCTCTCTCTCGCTTCTTGGAAGGAACCTAATCAAGAATCGGGAGGGGGTTAGAGATTTGTAAGGGAGGGGGTTTGAGGGATCGGGAGAGGGGAGGGGATTTGTAGAGAGGAGGGGGGAGGGGGCGAGCGGCGGAGAGAGAAGGGGAGGGGGGCGGCTGGATGGGTTAGGGATCGGGAAGAGGGGAGGGGGGGATAATAGCCTCCGACGACGCTTTCTAAAGCGTCGTTGGGAGGGAAAAAAAAAAAAAAGGATTTTTGCTTCCGCCGACGCTTAAAAGCGTCGGCCCAAGCTACGGGTTGCGACGACGCTTATAAGCGTCGGCGGAAGCCAGACTTCACCGACGCTTCTACTTAGCGTCGGCAGACAAAAGTTGGGAAATATAGTTTTTCTTGTAGTGAAAGCAGCTTATGTTTGTGTTGGAACATGCGATGACATCCCAGACTGCAACAAAGAATGCCATAACTCTGGATATAGCAATGGAGGGCAATGCATGCTGCCACTTTACGAAAACTGCTGCTGTCTTAGATGATCAATATATATTCTATACAGAAAAATGCTATGCAACACTTCTGTATTTCCAACTTCAGTTCATGCTTGCTGGTTCATTATAAATAAATGTAATTCATGGATTACAAAATGTCAGCAAGGCACGTATGAAACATCTTTATAGATATCAAAATAATTGACATATCATAAGAATTTTTAACATTTATTACTGTTTTACTATGGGAATTTATCAAGGGCCAAAAGATTTAGCTACATGATCTCTTTGTAAACATGTTATCAATCTTGTTGGATAGAAATTAAAGATGGATATGCAAAGGTGAGACGAGATTTGGTTTCATTGATATCATATCCCGTTTGGACATATATTTAGAAAAATATAGTTTTCATTTATATTTATCTAAGTAAAGGTATTTTGTGATTGTATGTTGACAAAGTGGCAAGTATCACTCACACTGTGCAGGGAAATAATTGTACAGCTAGTCAGCTATCAGTTTCTATTTGATGACACTAGCTAATAGTTGGATTTTTGATACAAAATATCAAACCTATTGAAAAGAATCCGTGACTCGTAAGTTTGTAAAAGCAAAAAAGAGAAATAAGAGAGAAAAAATATTATTACGCAAGTCACTACATATGTTTCTTGATCGGTATTCGACAAAATTACTTATGCTTCATCACCAATTACAGCAAACAATCATCTGCAACGAGAATATGGCAGCAAGAAGACTCCACTCAACACAGGGTACGTGAAGCCACTACCCAACCCCCATGCACGCGTACGCACATGCATACATAAGATATATATAGACACACATATGTATATATATATATACACACATATGTACATATATATGTGTGTGTGTATATATATGCATATGTATGTATGTCTGTGTATATATGGATATATATATATATATGTATGTATGTATATATAATTAGTGTTTTAAATCGGGTTTCTTTCTTGTGTCTGAGGGTTGCAATATGGATGTGCAACGAAGGAATAACTGAAGAGCGTAGATTACGTTTACACCCATTTTGAGGAGGTTCTCGGGTAAATATGGTGGAGTCCATTCATGAGTCTCTTGAATCAAACTTAAAAGGGTCATTAAGCTTATCTAATATGAAATCTAAATCAAGCTTGGACAAGCATTTTATCAAGATGAGTTCTTATATATTTTTGCAAGCCTTTAACGTTCAACTTCAATTTACTTATTAGCCAAGCTTTAGAATCTATTTGAACTTAGCTCTTCCCTGAGCCATACCCAAACAAACCATTACCAAGCTGATCCCAAACCATTTAGAAATAGTTTAGATATTTAAGGCCGCAGATTCATAGAAAAAGCATATATGAATATGTAAATATATGCTCCTGCAGTTAATTTTATTTTAATTATTCATGAACTTTTTGGTAAGTTTTCTATTTTTTAAAATTAAGAGAATATTGAATAAAACCAATGTGTGGATCCGTGCAAACATATACTTAATTTCTCACCTCTACTATTCCAGCTATAATGATAGAAAAGTTTGTAGCCGGACTTAAAATATAACTAGACTCTGGCCTCTTTATAGCTGCACTCTAATCCCATAAAATTGTGATTAGATCCTAACCCCCCAAAAAAACAGGAGATGAATGATATATGTAAAAAAAACTCAATAGATGTGCGTTACTTCCCCTCTGACTCTGCGTGAAAAGATCAAGGATCCAACTTGCTAGTTTCTGCCTCGTATTTGTAAGCAAGTGCCAAAGACCTTAATTAGCAACTTATAGGAAAGAACTGACCTGAGGTGCTAAAAATTAATTTAAAACAATCGACCAGACCTTAAGTTAACTAGCCGTAGCTAAAGAAGAAGGGGTAGGGGAAGGAAGGGACAAGCCCATCCCTACGTAGCAGCCTTCACTGGGCTCCGTCCCACCAGGAGAATGTTCAATGCGGGCAGAAATGACCGTGTGTTGGGCACCCCGACCGGCTTTACTCATGCCTTCCCCACCCATGGGCCCGGCTATGGCATTTAGAGGTGTTTGGTTTTATAAATCCCTATTCTTCCCACCAGATCTATGCGAAAATGATGCCATACTTAGGCCAAATCTAACCTAATTATGCACACCCAACTCCATGCCCGAAATTAACGAGAAAGCGAGGAACAAACCTTATTCATGCTTCTAAAGCCAAATTACAATTTGTAATTGTACATTGCACTGCATTTGTTTGATATGGAAACCTGCATAAAATTATAATTCACAGCAAATGTAAGCACCTTGGGCTACAAGCACCTCTAATTGGAGACTTATGTCATAAAACTAGTCCACCGCCAACCGGCCTTGGGTCCTTTGGGTCTGGCGCTCTTCTCAATCGCGTGCACACTGAAAGTTTCAGTCGGATGGTGGCAATCTCACTATATTTAATTTTTTTTAAAGAAAATCTACATGACCATTTCTGGACCATGTATTAAAACAAACAGAAGCTCAGCAGCGGAGGAAAAATAATAAGAAAGCAAAAGGCAATTGATGTATATGGCCCTTGCTACAGCTTATAATAAGGTTCAACTAATTAAAACACATCATGGCGCCAAAATATGGTAAATCAGAAGTAGCAACTAGACAAGCCCAATGCCATACCGTCGAGCTTACATATCAGGAGCTCTTTATAGTTGGCCGCATCCTAACCGAGAGTTTCAATGATCATCAAAATTCCACTGATGTTACGGGCATGACACCATCCGCACACGAAACATTCACGCCCAATGTCCAAGCCGTACTCAACCCAGTCACTTTCGGTCGATCTATATGCCTTAATTCTTTGATGGTAGGTATGCTCCTCCACCATACATATACGAAAAAAAGAGACAGAGAAGATAAGAAAGAAGAATGCCATAACAGACTGAAAGACAACCTCCTTTTATTTTTGATTACAACATTGACTATCGGATAGTTTTCCATCGAATACGTTCCATCCAAAAAAAATTCCGTTGCTCTGTACTATTTCAAATTGAAGTGCTACCATTCGCTGAATACCTGGGCTATAGCGATCAAGCGCGGCTCAGCTTCTCTAGTTCTGGACAGAGCAGGAGGCTATCAAGCTTTATAATGTTATTGCGGCGCTTCCCATCCTGGTGTTTAGAGCCAATCAGTTCTTAGTGACGTCACTTTTAATTTTTATAATTCTTCCTTCAACGCCTTTATTTAATGAACATTCTTTTATAACGGACAATTTTAATTCCCTTCCGGCATCAATGAGTGAGGCCACTGCAACGCTAACAGCCGCTGCTAGTAACTACAATATGGGTGCTGCTGCGTCTGGAGAAAGCAGAGGAATCCCAACAAAATGGATCCTATTGTTCTCAAACGTTACAGAATAATGGCTGCCAAGTCACTTAATCCGCTAGTATTAATTAAGATGCCAGGAAGAAACGGAACACAACAAAAACGCTAACGTTCCTATTAAGATATAGGAAACTCCTATGAAAATGATCCAATAAATAGTGGCTAATGGCAATTAAAAGAAACAAAACTCCCTCGATGCAACCATTAGTGCTCAACAAAAGAAACGTCTTGGACAAGTATAAATTAGAACCTCTGGTGCATACTCTCAAACAAGATCACGAAGAAGTTTGACATGGCTCCCTCCTCCTCTTCCACTGCCAAAAAAATTTTAATGGCCATCATCGTTCTCGCTGTGTTCTTCGCTTATGGTGCATATCTTCTTCTATTTCAGTGTAGAATTAAAATAGAAAGAACATGTAGCCATGAAGGCCTCTAAACACATCATTCTTTTTTATTTAACATTCATGTAGCATACCTTAGTTATGCTCGGATGCTCTAAATTTTTGTGCATGCAGGTGTAAATGTTTATGCTAACTCAAAAATTATTTTGTTGTCACAGCAAAAGCAGCTTATGTTTGTGTTGGAACATGCGATGACATCCCAGACTGCAACAAAGAATGCCATAACTCTGGATATAGCAATGGAGGGCAATGCATGCTGCCACTTTACGAAAACTGCTGCTGTCTTAGATGATCAATATATATTCTATACAGAAAAATGCTATGCAACACTTCTGTATTTCCAACTTCAGTTCATGCTTGCTGGTTCATTATAAATAAATGTAATTCATGGATTACAAAATGTCAGCAAGGCACGTATGAAACATCTTTATAGATATCAAAATAATTGACATATCATAAGAATTTTTAACATTTATTACTGTTTTACTAAGGGAATTTATCAAGGGCCAAAAGATTTAGCTACATGATCTCTTTGTAAACATGTTATCAATCTTGTTGGATAGAAATTAAAGATGGATATGCAAAGGTGAGACGAGATTTGGTTTCATTGATATCATATCCCGTTTGGACATATATTTAGATAAATATAGTTTTCATTTATATTTATCTAAGTAAAGGTATTTTGTGATTGTATGTTGACAAAGTGGCTAGTATCACTCATACTGTGCAGGGAAATAATTGTACAGCTAGTCAGCTATCAGTTTCTATTTGATGACACTAGCTAATAGTTGGATTTCTGATACAAAAAATCAAACCTATTGAAAAGAATCCGTGACTCGTAAGTTTGTAAAAGCAAAAAGGAGAAATAAGAGAGAAAAAATATTATTACACAAGTCACTACATATGTTTCTTGATCGGTATTCGACAAAATTACTTATGCTTCATCACCAATTACAGTAAACAATCATCTGCAACGAGAATATGGCAGCAAGAAGACTCCACTTAACAAAGGGTGAAGCCACTACCCAACCCCCATGCACACACATGCATACATAAGATATATATATATACACACACACATGTATATCTATATATATACACATATATACATATATATGTTTGTGTATATATCTATGCATATGTATGTATGTTTGTGTATATATCGATATATGTAGGTATGTATGTACATATAATTAGTGTTTTAAATCGGGTTTCTTTCTTGTGTCTGAGGGTTGCAATAAGGGTGTGCAACGAAGGAATAGCTGAAGAGCGTAGACTACGTTGCACCCATTTTGAGGAGGTTCTCGGGTAAATATGGTGGAGTCCATTCATAAGTCTCTTGAATTAAACTTAAAAGGGTCATTAAGCTTATCTAATATGAAATCTAAATCAAGCTTGGACAAGCCTTTCATCAAGATGAGTTCTTATATATTTTTGCAAGCCTTTAACGTTCAACTTCAATTTACTTATTAGCCAAGCTTTAGAATCTATTTGAACTTGGCTCTTCCCTGAGCCATACCCAAACAAACCATTACCAAGCTGATCCCAAACCATTTAGAAATAGTTTAGATATTTAAGGCCGCAGATTCATAGAAAAAGCATATATGAATATGTAAATATATGCTCTTGCGGTTAATTTTATTTTAATTATTCATGAACTTTTTAGTAAGTTTTGTATTTTTCTAAATTAAGAGAATATTGAATAAAACCAATGTGTGGATCTGTGCAAACGTATACTTAATTTCTCACCTCTACTATTCCAGCTATAATGATAGAAAAGTTTGCAGCCGGACTTAAAATATAAATAGACTCTGGCCTCTTTATAGCTGCACTCTAATCACATAAAATTGTGATTAGATCCTAAACCCAAAATAAAAAAAAGGGAAGATGAATGATATATGTAAAAACAACTCAATAGATGTGCGTTACTTCCCTTCTGACTCTGCGTGAAAAGATCAAGGATCCAACTTGCTAGTTTCTGCCTCGTATTTGTAAGCAAGTGCCAAAGACCTTAAATAGCAACTTATAGGAAAGAACTGACCTGAGGTGCTAAAAATTAATTTAAAACAATCGACCAGACCTTAAGTTAACTAGCCGTAGCTTAATTAGGCTCGGTCATGACAAACGCTAGCACAGTTAATTATAGCCCCCTATCCTACACAATGAAGACACTTTTAGCATATTCTCAAAATTAATTCAAGACAAGCAGACCCTAAGTTAATAAGACTGTTTAATTAGGCCAAAAATCCATGCAATAACTGAAATTAAGCTCTCACCCAAAACTCGACTTATTTGAACCAATTTTGAATTAATTATGACCACAACACAAGCAGAAAATCCATTTCAACTATGCATCATGTTGAGGCTCATGCTTGATCAGGCCCAGTTCTTTCACACATTTTTTCCAATGCTGCCAAGTTATAGCAGATCATTAGAACCTGAAATTGGAAACCCAAATTTCACCTGGTCATGAGGATATATAAAACAGCAATGAACTACTTACGTTCTGCCTTGGATGCATGAAAGAAACACATTTGAAAAGCATCTCGGAAAGAACATTAAGAGCAAGTAGGTAGTTTTCGCAGCTTGGTTGTGCTAAGGCAATGGCTGCTTAATCTTCCATCCTCTCTCTTTCTTTCCTCCTTGTCTCCTCCTCCAAGCTCTCCCCTGCTGCCGCCACATCCTCCTCCGTCGGCTCCTCTCCGGCGTCCTTCCCCACCACACTCTCCTTAATCCTCTGCGTCGTCTCCTTCGTCGCCCCCCATGCATCCTGCACTCTCTGCTTCGCCTTCTCCTCCATGCTATGCACAGTCTCCACCACCTTGCTTGCCCCCTCCTTGGTCTTGTCCTTCACCATGCCGGCATGTTCTTTCACCTTCTCGACCCCTTCACTTGTTGTTTTCTTCACCTCCTCTCCCATATATCCAATTCCATCCTTGGTCTTGTCCTTGGCTGCTTCAGCCTTCTCCTTGGTCTCGTCCATCCCTTCCTTCATCGTCTCCTTTACTCGCTCTGTGGTGTCGGATGCCTTCTCTCGTGCTTGTTCCTCCGTTTGCTTCACCTTCTCACCCATGTAGCTGCTTCCCTCCTCGGTCTTCTCCTTCGCAGCTTTGGCATTCTCCTTAGCCATATCCACCCCTTGCTTCATGGACTCCCTTGCTCTTTCGGCTGCTTCATTTGCTTTGTCTCTCATCTCCCTATCATCTCCCGTCCCACTGTTACAAGCCTGAAACAGCAGTACTGAAGTCAGAATGTAAAGCTATGCACTCAACCCTTATTTGTGGCTTAAACTCGGTCGGAAAATTCGCTTTCAGTCCTTGTAAACATGGAAATTTCCAAGCAGGCACAAGACCGACTGTTCTTTCCCTTCGCCTGTCAATACCCTCCTTTAGCCCATGATGCCATACTTGGCCACCAATTTTCCTCGGGTACAACTCAATTTATACATGAGCAAACCAGATGACTTTAAACAGAACACTAGAATCTATAGTAATAAAATTATAAAAAATCACCTTAGGATTTGCAAAATCTCAACTCAAGGAAACCAAGCGTTTTTCTACCATAGTTTTCTTTCTTACTTACTCATTCACAATATTCTCTCTACCTTTCGTCCCAATTGCTGGTATCAAATAAATTGTTAGGCTACTGTGCTCACATCATGAAGGAAACGAAGTTTCTTTTTTTTAAAAAAATGCCTAAACAATTTTAGTAATTGCACACTCAGCTGAACCAAGACGTAGTCTTAACTCTCTGGAGTTTGAGTGCCCATATTATGAGGTCGTAATTATATGAAGGCCCGAGAATTCAGTTTCCTATCCGTCCTAGTCCCTTGACCTCTCTGGCTAAATTCATGCAAAGTCCTTGACGGCCAAACCAATACTTCTTTCTTCTAGAAAACTGTTTCTGAGCCTTCGCACATCAAGAAGGTGTGCGAATAAAAAGCACAACGACTAAAAAGCAATAAAAAGCTAAATAGGATCCAAGTGATATCAGGAGTTTAACCAAAAGAGTGGAGAAAGATCAAGGAAAGAAGGGTACCTGTGAGGATTTTGGACCTGATTGGAAACGGAGCCGGTTGGGCTTGTGAGGTAGAGAACGGAGGGAAAGAGAAGGGTTGGGGAAGGCCTTGGAGATGTTGGTGACCAAGACACCTCGTCCTCCTCCAAACATGGCTGCCATCAGTGCTATCAACCAAGTCCTATCCTCTTACTTCTCCTTGTTTACACCTTGACGTTTGGAGATCTCTTCTCTGCTTGGTACACCCTAAACCACTGTTTCATGAGCTCGTTGTGAGTAGAAATAGCAGGAGAAAATGAGGTGGGGTATGATTTGAGGCCGACACGTGGGGTGACACGTTGCGTGCATGCTGAGACAAGTCAACACGTGGCGAGAATGGTCGCCGTGTCGGCATCGCATGCACGGTCTAAGTTTACTTCTGCGTGGTCTAAAGTCTAAACGGGAAACTATTATTCCCTAAACAATAATATCTATTCTTTTTACTGAGCTTCTAAAAATATTTAATGACATTTATTTTTGGGTACCAAACATCATTCTGCAGTATCTTTGAGAATATCTTATATCATGTTTGTCTCAAACACTGATCCAACCATATGTAACACACCTGATCACGCATGTTGAAGCTGAAATATTAATTGATTTATATGGATGTTGGACGCATTGATTTTGCTCAAGTAGTGAATCATGAGAAGGTTTACACAGAGGTTGCAAGACTTTATGACAATGATATCTGCAGTTCTTACAAATGCTATATGTTGAAAATGTGGTATATGTACTCCCGAGGATAATTTAGCTGTTGATTGTCTTGCCAATAATGAGATGCTTCTTAACATGAGTTATCTAAGTGACAAGAAGTCTATATTCCTTTGTTTGGGTAACCATGAACATCCTCTACAGGAGGTTGACCTTGTGTGTTGTACCATATCAAATGTAGTAGGGGCCAAAGGAAGAAGAAACCTCGGTGGTATGTCTTAAATATGGTATCAAGAAGCAATGTAGAATGCCATTTGAAGGTTTAAATATTTTAATTCCTTCGTTGAACTCTGAATCTTCTAATCAAACTATATCACGTCATTTAGAATAATTATGGCATTGTTCGTAGACGTCTAATGGTGCGTATTAATAGAAATTTTTATAGTAGGGTTGCAAATGGGTGAAGCTGAACTGAGCTTTGGCTGCATGGGTTGGGCTTGACCATGGGAGCTCAAGCATACCTTGGGCTCCAACTTAGCTTAGTCATAAAGAACTTTACATTCATCACCAAATACAATGGTGTTAGTTAACAAAAGGAAATTACAAGCCATTAGATGTGATCTAAAAAGCCTAAAATATCTACACACAAAAAATCATATATTTTCTTAAACTATGTGTCAAGTCATTTCAAAATCAACACACTATAACATTCTATCAACTATATATTTAGGGTGACTTGATGCGTAAAACAAGAATCTCCAAATCATATAAATTTCATATATAGATATTTTAGATCTAACAAATCACATCTGATGACTTTTATTATTATTATTTGACTATTGATATTAAATTTGGAGGTGGATGTAACACTGGTACGTTGTTGAATCGAAATAAGGAATGCCAATCTTTGATAATTTTGTCTTTACACCCCTTATGTATTATAACTGCGCCCTCTCTCTATGTAACATACTAGCAATAGAGAGAGGGCATATTTGAGGAAGGACGGAAGAGCAAGTGATAAAGTCCAGCATATTTAAGAGTCAAGTCCAATTTGTTCGTAAGTTTCATAAAGGAGGTTAAACAGTGAGAAAGTTAGTGGGCAGGTGGCATTTTTTTTTTGAAGATAAATAGAAGAAATATTCTCAACATAAAAAATGATAGACAGAATCAAAAAAAATTATAGAGAGAGAGAGAGAGAAGAGACATGTAATCAGAAAATTCATTAAGTTGCTTCAGTAGACATGGAGGACCAGGAATAGTTGCAATGCTCAACAGCAAAGCATGAAAAGAGATAGTAGAAATTATCTTGTTATGACAGGAGGTGAATGCAGGCGGAAATTTTCGCCCATCCTCTTTCCCAAATCATCAGAAACAAGCATGATAGCCGAAACAGACGCAAGTTACAAGCCCTCAGTTCTTCATGACCTACTTTAACACGCCAGTTTATAGAAATGATTAGCTTCGAATGACAAAGACCAGGATAACAGAAAGGATGTGTTTCCTATAGTAACATGTTCGCCAAAATTGATGTGCTGATATCCTTTATGAAATATTTTCTGACATATAATGCGACTGTTGGTTAGTCCAGTATGTTCTAAAGATAGATGTCACATGAAGAACAACAAAACAACGGGAAAAAAAAAACAGCATCAGTAGGTACTGTAATCTGTGGACAGCATAATTTCTTTCTCAACTTGCAAGGCAAATTTACTTCTTGTCAGTTCTCTGTCACGAACAAAACCATCCATCGACCGACCCATGTCCGTGTGATTCTAGCTTCCTGTAAACAGTCTGATGTCTGAGTTGAAGAAAAGTTAACCTTAGACTGGCCAAAGAGTAGTCAATATTCCCTAAACCATGTAGGTCATGCCAACTTGCATTAAATTTGTGCGGGGAACAGTCAATGTTGTCATCGCTCTCCTGCTGTTCCTTCTCAAGAATGCATAGAAGTAATTTATGACTAGTTTCTTGAGAAACCAGGAGTCCTTTCTGGCCCTAATATCACCATGCCCAAGTAGGTAGACAACTCCTGACTCTTCAGCCTTGTTTATCAATGAAAGCTCCTGCTCAAGATTCTGTCTGGCATCTGGCATGGCTTCATCTCGAGCCTCATGAGATGAAGTGCTTGCTTCTGGGCTTGGCCTCTCAGTGCAGTTATAAGCAGCCAAGAGAGGGACATCAAGGGAATACATACTGCCATTTGGAGCTATAAGAATTCTTGAACGTGATGCCGCTGCTTCGGCATCCGAATCGCTATCTCCACTCTCTAATAAGCGTTCTTGGTCTTCTCGACGTATGAACTTTTCAAGACTCCCAAGAAGTAGCTGTTCAAACATTTGGTGAGGCTCTTTCCTTACATCCTTGTAGCCATACCTATAAGGAAGCAGCCAAGTTAGAATTACACAAATGGTTATACAAAATACTAGTCTTTTCCCCTCAACTTATGTGAAATGGTGCAAGTTAAAAATGTTATGCTACTGAAGGCAGTACCCAGAATCCACTATTTCATAAAGCCATATCCAAAAATTCATGTTTATTTGATAAGGCACAGAAGATTATGGCTATGCTAATCTATGTACCTTAACATTTAAAAATTAAAACCACCACCAAGAAAGGTACAGGAAACAGCACAATGGTAAATCTATCAGGCAGGAGGCATGGACCATCTAAGTCTGTTAGCCCGGCAAATTTATAAGAAAATCATGTTATAGCCACTGAATATTATTTGTGGGAATGGTGCCCTAGATGCTTCCAGACAACTAAAAAGCACACATCATCTAAAATTTAGAATATCTCAACTTCTAGCTTTTAATGCAACCATGGGCTGATTATCATGTCACATTCCATCAATTTTTCTGTGGAATTTACATATGAGCAACTTGGACAACAAGAAAGTCAAAAAATACAGCAGCAGTAATTTGGAGAACGGAAATGCATACATACCTTATCATAGCTGGTAAGCTGTCCATTTAAATGGGATCAGCTTTATGGATTAAATTATTGCAAACCAAGTATAGATTACTTATCCTAGTCACATTTTTTTGTTGCCTCAACGAAATCCAGTTGAGCTTTGCTCAACCTTTCCCCCCAAAAATGTATGGGTGACTTGAAAACCGGGTCAACCTTGTTGCCCAAGGAGACAACCCAAAAGGAGGGGTGAATTGAATTTTAATTTATTATTGACCAATTAAGAATAAGGTGAGTGATTAACTAAGTCTATTGCAAGTGAATTAGTTAGATCACTAGATGCAATGAGTGAAGAGAGAGAAAGAGACACGGTCCAATACAAACACAGAAAGGTTTATAGTGGTTCGGAGCCAATTCTTGCTCCTACGTCCACTCCCCAAGCCGCACTTGGGAGTTCACTATAATTCCTAGAATTATAGCCGGTTGTTTTGCAAGCTTACAACCTAACTTGTTGTTTTCACGAGATCACAACGAACTCGGTCGGTTTTGACAGGCTCACCGACTAGAACCACTCGATTGTTTTTCCGGATTCACAATCAAACCCAGTTGGTTTTTTCCGGTTCACCAACCACAACCTTACACCGTTGGTTTTATCTTTGGCTCACCAACAAATCTTACAACCTTTGATTCAATTTCCTGATTGAATCAAGTACAAACACAAGAGTTTAAAGTTCACAAGAAAAGCTTCTAAAAAGCAAATATGAAACAATATAAACAAGATTGAGTTAGAAGCCCTCAAACAGATTTGAGATGAGAAAGTGGGGGCTTCTCGATTTCTGAGTCTCCTCTTGAAGGAGCTGAAGGATGTAAGACAGTAGATAGAGCTTTAAATGTGAAGGAATCCCTTTTGGTTTGAGTTGAATGCACTTTTTCCTTCTTTTGCTTGGATTCACTCTTCGGAAGCTCTTGGTAGTTGAAAACCTTTAATACTCAAATTGAATAACTCTCTTATTGTCTACTACTGTTCACTCTAGCTATTTAAGTGATTTTCTTCGAAAAATAGCCATTAGAGAGTGATTTGGAGCCGTTTTGACCCGTCTGCACAATCTGACAATGTATCCGTTGGGATCGGAGTTGACTCACGCGATCTAGAATCGACTCGTCTGTTATTGGAGTCGACTCGTGCTTTACTGGAGACGACTCGCCCACTGTTCCAGATTTGAATTAAAGTGTATGCCTCGTCCTGGGGTCGATTCGGACCAAATTGGAGTCGACTCGCCAACAGCTGGAGACGACTCGGGCACTTAAGGATCGGCTCGTTCTCAGAATTCCAAAAACCCAACTTTCTGTTTTTTTCTTCCTCGAGTCGACTTGATTTACTTGGAGTCGACTCGGCTGTCTTGAGAAGCGACTCGAGATCTTCGAAAGACGTCTCGTTCTCAGAGACCGAAAAATTGATTCTCTGTCTTTTGAACTGATCTGCCTCGGAGTCGACTCGGACCTTGTTGGAGTCGACTCGGCTAACTTAGGGGTCGACTCTGGAACACTTGGAGTCGACTTGTTCACAGGATCTTCGAAACTGAATCTCTGCCTTTCAGACTGTTTTCCTCTGGGAGTTGACTCAGACAAACTGGAAGTCGACTCGGCTGATGTGGGAGACAACTCGTAGTCTTCGCGAGTCGGCTCGCTAACAGGGTCTCAAAAACCAACGTTCTGTCTTTTTGTCAATTTTTCCATGAAGTCGACTTGGGACCATCTGGAGTCGACTCGCCAAGCATCGGAATCGATTCGCTAACAGGGTCTAAAAGTCATCGTTCTATCTTTCTGTCTGTTCTTAGTCGGAGTCGACTCGGCGAGTTCCGGAATCAACTCGAACTTGTGCCAGAAACTCCAAGTGTGCAGGAGTCGACTCGTAAAGTTCAAGAGTCAACTCGTGATGCAGACTTTGGTTCAAATAAAGTTCAATATTTAACCAAAATACTCTGAACCAAAGCTCAAGGCACTTAGACAGAAATTCATAAAGATTTACCTGAAACACTAGATTGAATTCATTAGAACAACATAAGGCATACTCAAATGCTTTGAGCTCATCAAAATCAATTAGGAAATACTCAATCACTCCACAAACCTAACGTCAATCCTCTCTGAATTAGTGTGCACTTTCTAGCTAAGTAAATTGTGGGCAAGAAAATACTAAATTAATCCTTAGACCAGTTTTAAACAAGAAAAACTATGGAAGTTGCAAATGCAAAACATGTCTTATAAAATACACAATGTGAGCTCTTGTAATTAACTTCTCGAATACTCTAAGATATGAAAGAGCCTATGAAGAAAAAAATGATGGAAGTTTTTGTTCCAAGGAGTGCATTTATCTCCAAGGAACTTTTTGCAAGCTTTCGAGTCAAGTAAAATGCAATTGTACAATAAAAACATATACATCTAAAGAACTCATAGCTAGAAAGAAACATAGTGCAAGACAAGTATTTAAACAGTATAGCAGTGATAAACAAAGTGACAGATCTCTCTATGTCTTCTTAGCTCTTAACAGTATCAAATTATTGCCAATCTGATTGTACATCGATCATTATTACAGCAGGTCTAGCTACAATTATAAGGTTACTTATGCCCTAAAACAAGCAACAAATTCTTATTCTTTAAAGTAATATGGTAGTAATGGGCCACCACCAATATTTGAACCAAGGTTTGCCACACCAGTGCATACTGCCCCATACCGAGCAAATACTATATAATAACGGTATCGAACTGAGACTCAGTACAGGGGTGTACCATGTCTAGTACGCCAAACTAACACCAATACCAGGTGTATCGACACTGCATCAATATGGTACTAGTACGGAGTCTGGTGCCGAGATTGCAAATGTTGGTTTGAATGCTGGACCATACGCAAGGACAAGCCCTTAGGAGAGTGGTACCAACCAGCTGAGCTAACTGTAGCAAGTTCTTCCATGGCAAAAAAATCAACGGTAGTTGCAGAGTAAGATAGAACATTCTTTCGAAGCTGCAAGAGATAAAATGACTCTCCAACAAGCACATAATAGTTAATTAGTGAACAATGATTTATGACAACATGGACCTGGTCAGCATCAGCACATGCCCACAACCAAAGTGGGGAGGGGGAAGGCAATAAGTGATGTATGAGGGTGCCTTTGAAATAGTAAAGGGTCCGAAGAACAACTATGGAGTGGAAAATACAAGAGTCGGTAACAAACTGGCTTATCAGTTGCATAATCTAGACAAGATCAAGCAAGGAGATCATCCCTAATACCTCGGTAAAATGTGAAATATTTTGAACATTGACGCTCCCTCTTTACTTTCTTACTTTCTGAATCAAGAAGGCTGTAAGTCTAAATTCAATTGAAATTTCTCTTTATGCGTGTACACTTGTTATAAAAGCATCACTTCCTTCGTGGGCAGTAACTCCAACATGCACTAGAGTACGATGGGGCTAGCAGTAGTTTTATTTATTTATTTATTTCTGAAGTTTAGAATTATTTTTTGAGATAATTGTAGTAATTCATAAGCAGCCAAATAAGTTACTTTTGATTGTCATCTTCTGCCTCTTTCTTTCCCATTCCAGTAATGAGCCCAGAAGGCCTGAACCAACATGAATGTGCTAAACATCTCCTTTTCAAGAAATTTATGAGCCCAGAAGGCCTGAACCACCATGAATGTGCTAAACATCTCCTTTTCAAGAAATTTAAACAGGCTAGGAATTTTATCAAAATAATGGAAGTTGTAATTTTTTCCTCCCCTATTAAATGGTGGATTCCATGTAGTTATCTACTTCATGAACAAGGACTTTGACCAAAGCCCTTAGTCTCTAGCATCCCTTATTGTTCACAATCTGAATTTGTGAACCAAGATTGGACCAAGATAGCTAGAAAACTTAACAAATGAGACATAAACATGATTATTGTGTTTAAGAATTTATGTAGCTGTGCAATAAGCATATGCCATAGAACATCCAACAAGATAATTCATACTAGTACTTGAATTTGAATGTGCACCAAGCTAGGGCCAGCAGTAACTGAGCTTGATAGACCACCAACCCAAGAAATATGAAATAAGCATGATTATCATTTTCAGAATATGACCACATCAATAAGCATGACCTTGTCTCCAAATAACCTTATGTTTTCACAAACTAATGCTCCAACAAAATTAAGTCATGTCCATGTCCAAAACACTGGGATACGACATACCTAGCGATGCAACGGAACATGTGATAGCTCTTTGGGCAGACACGCCGGAAGAGAAACCTTTCGCTCTGAGGAACTACAGGAACTGGCACATATTTTATGCACACAAATATGATCATAGAGTGGATTGCTGGAAGGGTGGTCAGAAAGTGTCCAAATATTGCTGGAATTCCTTTCACTAACTCATTGTAAACTAAGCTAATACCAGGGGCTCTAATGGTACCAAGGTTGCAGCCCAACTCCATCATCAGATCCATTGAAAGCTTCTGTTTAACTTCGGATTCATACTTTAGCTTGCTCCCATAAGTCCATATGTACATTATCATAAACAATATTGCTGCAAAAATCAACAAAACCCAACTTCCAGCCTCCGCACTACCCAAAACAGAAGTGAAGAAAACTAATTCCAGCCCCAGAAAGAATATGACAAACAAAAGCACTATGAAGATGTTAATCTGCCATATTAGAAGCATAATGATGGTTACTAGAATTGTTGTCATCATCATTATTCCAAGTTCTGCAGTGCCTGCAAAAAAAGATTCTATATATAAAAGACCCAAACAGGAAAAAAAGAAGAGCACATGTAAAAAATATAATTTAACTGCATGTAACACAATAAAAAGAAAAAAAATAGTACTGAAGAAAACAAATTAAAAAAAAAAAGAAAATTGTGATACCTTAGTTTACCTATAACTACTTTTCTTCTTTCAGTAATCACATTCTAATTGGGCTTCTTGGTTTATATTAATAAAACCTATACAGTAGATCTACCTACTTGCCAACTGACCACCTACACTTCATGGCAAGCCCTCTCTTGCCCGAAGTTGCCATGGCCTAGAATTTAGTACCAACTAGCTGGTTGCCATCAGGTTAGGACTTGCCTGTAAAATGTTATAAAATTTCATCCCCGCCTTTGTCTGAAAAACTTAACCCATTAAGAAGCGAGGAGGCTAGTTAGTTAAGGTTTAAATATTATTTTCATCTTTTGTGAATTTCTTCTTGTAGCTTACATCACTCAAGTGTTTCAAAGATATATCCACTAATTATAATATGATTTTTGGTGTCAAAGTAGCTGGTGCCAGAATTAGTCTTATTTCTACTTTTACAACACCAATTCCTTTTGAGCCGGTTCTGACAACTAGTTTTATGTCCACCTTTACACACTTTGAGCCTCCATCTCTGGGTCCCTCCATCTCTCTCTCCAAGCCACCTGCCATGTTTGCTTAATATAAAATAACAAAATAAACTCTCATCTGCCTATCCTTGTCCATTCTCTCAATTTCTCTTTTGAGATCATGAAGATCCATTTGATCTTTACTCAGCACCAAGTCAATCGAATAGCCCTTCCAATTTTTTCATCCAATTCCATTAGTCAATCTTTGATGTACTTATAGCAATTCACTTTGGACACAAGAACAACATTCCATCTATTCATATCCATCCATGAATGCCTATTACCGTGTCTAATTTCACTCTAAGGTATCTGTCCATGTCTCATTCTAGACATGCCCTCGTCTTCAAAATTGTGCTTTGCTTGGTTCAGCCTGCTATCTTAAAGGGAAAGAGAGGGGGAAAAGTGCATGAAACAATGAGGAGTGTATTAATAAAAACGCATGAATTAGATGGGATTACATCCATCCTTGTATCACGTGCACTGCACATGCCCAAATATTAGTTCAAATGAAGTATAAGACACGAACATGTAGTAAAGACATCAGAGCACACATCAACTGCAGCCATTGAGTTGACAGTCAGCAGCATGTCTGAAAATTACGAATGCATAACCTAAGATGAAAAGATATTCAATACTAACTCATGGAGTATATCATAAGAATTAAGAAGTCTTATTGGACTCCAGTACCTCAACAGAAGGACTCTTTAGCCAGCTAGGGAAAAATCTTACATAGCCTATTACAATAATAGATATGAATCTTAGAAAAAACCAAATAAGCATCAGGTCAGGCTAAAAGGTGTATGCTGGAAGAGCATGAAATGCACGTAAGTATGGCTAAAAGAATGTATTATATATGCTGAAATAATTTCAGATTGCAAGAGTTTTCTTCTTTACCATATTCTTCATTGATTTCTTACTAATCTTTTCTTTAATTATGCTTCTTAACAGTATCATCAAAGAAGTTTGCGTGCAAATAAGGTAATATTGATTGAGCCAGGGAATCAGCATAGTGCCACTGTACAACCAACAGGTACAGGAAGAAATAATATCTTCATTACAAGAGAAGGATCTGATTTCCTGTGCAAAGTTTAGAAATAAAGAGATACATTTCTGGAGTACTTAGGCAAGATACCTCAGCATGCACAATGCAGTAACCATAATCAAGCCCAAAGGCTTGCCAGTAACGTCCATTTTACTCCAAGATGATGGACCATGCAGTCAGCGCTGCAAATGGATTACATTGACCCACTTGCAATCCAAAACTTACACAAAAAGAATCTGATCTAGTTTCAACCAAAGTCAGTTGGACTACACTTGGACCGATAAATATGACCAATCACAAATATGGACAATTTATGGATCATTAAGTGACTTGTCTTAACCCAAATAGCCCAAAACCATGAATTATATTTTTCACAATCCACATCGACATTAAGAAACAGATTTGTATATAGTGATAAATGTTATGTAGGTAATAATCAATCTGTGTTTTTGATGATAATATATAGCCAAGTGGAATGGGTTGTTAATAATGTCTATACATTGTTTAGTTGTTATTCTGTTGAATAATATGTTTAGGATATATAAAACAACAAACATGTACATGATTTGACCCCCCCCCCCCCCCCCCCCCCCAAAAAAAAAAAAAAAAAAAACTGATGGATCAATAAAATAAATATTGAATATGAGGTAAATGAAATGAATTAGACTTGGATTCAAAATTTGACCCAATTCAAAATGTGGATTCAATATCACGTTTGATATTCATTGAAAAAATAAAATCATGATTTTCAAATATAAAACCTCCAAAAGCAGCCATTAGTTTCTCAAGGCTGCCTAATTTAGATTTCTGTTAAGGGAACTTTGCGAAACAAATATGACAAATGGAAATTTATTGTTTGAATGGAAAAGAAATATCAAGGAATCAGAATTGATTCTACATTACCATTTGCATTGCCAATGTCAGTTATGCTTCCAAAGGTGGCAACAAATGCCAAGCAGAAGACCAGCAGAAACCAATTTATGACCGGAACATATATCTGACCCATGAACTTCCGTGATGTGTGAATAATTTTGAGACGAGGAAAACAACCAAGCGCTGTTGATTGTTTTATGCATGAAAATGTCGCTGTTGTCATTGTCCGACTTGCAATCAATGCAGCAATGTTGGCTACGAGAAGGACTGGCCAAAAAGCCCAACCTGATAACCAAATATAAGCATCATGCATAACAGGATATAATGAATCAAACCAAAATAAAATTAAAAATTATTCATCTGAGAGAATTCATTCATAATGTGTTTTCTATGCATAAAACATCAGCCCAGAAAAAAGTAATTATCGAAACATGGTTTATCTACTTGTTAAACATAGAAATGCATATAATTAAATAAATCTCCAGCTTACTTGGGATGGACGAAAAGAAGACCTGCTCAGAGGTAGTTAGATTTTCCATAAGGAATGCAGCTTGGCCAAGGTATCCCAACAGAAGGCAGGGCAGAACCAAAAACACAAAAGTTAGCTGCAATAATTACTTAAAGCAATCAGAATGTCAAAAGTTAAAAAGAGGTCTGAGGATGTTTAAGAAGCTGCAACAGGAAGAAGGTATCCAAAGCACAGTGTGTAATTCATTGCCTGAACAGATCCTACAGAGAAATAGCAAAGATCTGCAAACATTGCCTCAGAACCTGTAAAACAATTGGGCATAAGTGTGGGTGATATTTTATGATCATGAATGCACATGATGAAACAGTAACTACAAAATCTAGCCCCATTTCCTGGCTAGAATCCTGATAAAAAGACCAAAATATCTATTATTTCTGAAAAGTAAGCATCAACAAAGCACAACAATAGACTAAGTAGTTTCTGAAACTTTTAGTTCAAGAAACATTGCTTGATTTACCATTAAGGGTCCATTTAGCTCCAAAGAAATGTATGGCAGAGACCAGTTAACTGCTTTTTATGAAAAACAGATAAATTGGATACTCATTGCTTCAAGAATTTGGTTCAGAGGAATTCTTTTTTCTTTATTCTCTGAGAGGTGGAAAAGGAAGTGGAAAGATCACCAAATACCAGAATAAATCAGATCCTGATAAAGAAATGAATCTGATCCCATTTTCTCCCAGAAGCAAATTTCAACTACACTATTTTCAAGCAGACTGCAGAAGTGGCCACCACCAACCACTTTTTGTTTTCTTTTGCCTTTTCCTTGATAACAAATAAACACATCTGGTATGTCTTATTTATCCATTGATTTCTGCTTCAAGACAAAAAGATTGGAGGAGTATTTGATTGAATATTAAGAATATTGCAAACACATAGCAATAAGCTATTAACTTCATATGCATCTATCGATCTAGTCGAAGATTACCCTGCTTTAAGAATACAATTGTTCCAATAATCTTGAATTAATTCATGTAGAACTAGCAAACTCAAAGACTTACAGTTAACAATCCAAGAACATAAAACCACCAAAAGTCTAAATGGTTAAGCCACTTCTTCACATCAAATATAATGTTTCCTTTTTCTGGTAGTAATAAAATACCAAGAGTACTTTTAAAAGACATAATCAAGTAACATCCATGCAATCATAGGTCACCAGTTTGCACTTTACCTGTTGCACACAGGAGACAACCACCAAGAGATAACCAAGCCTGAGTTAAATTCCTCTCAAAATAATAATAGACGTGGACAGGATTGAATGCCCTCAAAACTGTTACACCATATTTTACAAGATTGTAGACTCCAATGCCCCCTAGGGAGCAAAGCCATACAAATAAAGCAGGGCCAACTGCAAGCCCCACTTTGCTGGTTCCATACTTCTGTACACTGAACAAGATTACAAGAAATGCAACTGAAATCATCACCACTTTATCTGCAACAAGTTTTAGGAAAATATTAATAGTTATATATATTAGTGAAAACACTAACAGAAAAGCAAATGCAATGCCAACAAAGTACTTCAATTCTATAAAGTCTGTCTCCATGAATATTGACCATAGGACACAAATAAACATTAAAATGTACAAGAATCCAACAAACTGGCATGCACTTCAGTTACCCAAAGGAGAAGAAAAAACAAAAGTTAACATTATTCTTTATAAGTTGAGACACACAGAGATATATATTTAGATTTCATTATTTTTGAAAATTTTAACTACATAATTTTTAAAGCATGTTTTGAAGTCCTATTTTAAGTAGGATTGTATTTGAAGACTCTTACTTTAGGTATATCTTGGGTTCAAGTCATAGAGTTGTTATGATTTGACTTTTTTGTTGTTTTAAATGTCTTTCTATCTAGTCTTATATGGGATTCTGAATTTTGTATTTTAGGAACATTTGGTTGTAGAAATTGGTTACTTGATTTCTAAGAGTCCTAGTTTACCTGTAGAATAAGTAATGAAGACATTATCAAAAAGACCCATTAAGGCTGGATTAAAAATGATCGTACATGGTTTGTTTTGGAAAAAAAAAGAAAGAATTCTTGAGACCAGGTTTGATCCTACTTCTCTTTTCCTGGATCAAGAATGATTATACGTGGTTTGTTTTGAAAAACAAAAAATAAAGGATTCATTTGTATCAGGTTCAACCAAGGTCCGCCGTACCGGTACCGGTCGGTGTACCGGTGGCGGCCCAGACTGGTACATATTGGTCCAGTCCGATCCCGTACCGGTCCCAGTTGAATGGTCGGATTTTGAATTTCGGTGGTTTTTTTTCTTGAAGTTCTGTCTCTGTTGGATCTTATTTTGTGAAATCAAGTGAAGTTTGATGTTTTTTTATTATTTTTTTATGATTTTTGATGTTTCTATGTTTAAGTTTAGCGTTGAAGATAGATGATGCATCTTTTTACTTCCATTCCAAATAATACAAAATTACAAATGATAAAATGAGACACATAAAATATCTTCAAATTAAGATATAATCATTTACATACATTTAAAGTACTATCGGATATCTAAAATTGGAACGAGTGCCGATGGCTCTCGTCGATATCCGAATTATAAGTATAGTCAGGAGGAAGTAGATCAACCCAATCGGGACAGTACCGACCGATACCGACCAGTACCGATGCCAGTACCGGTCTATTTTTCAAAAATAAACCTGCAGTACCGGATCCCACGTTGATCCGGTACCGTTTTGCTCCTGGACCGGTTCGTACCGGCCGGTACGGCATACCTTGGGTTCAACCCTTCTCGCACCCCTCCCCCTCTCTCTTCTATTAATTTCAACCTCTACTGAGATTACCCTCTTTTTGCGTTCTCCTAAGACTCGCTATAACTCTTATTTCCCGCATAAATATAAGATGTATGTTTGAACTTTTATTATAGGATAATAGGAGTACGATTACTCCAGACCACCACCAGTTGACAAATCTCCTATGTTAAAGTGCCTTTTTTTTTTAGGTTTTTAGACAAGGTATTGGTCCAAAGAATAATTATCCATTGTAGGACCATAAGGTGACTTTTAATCCAAACCCTTCAAGTCCTTCCATGCACTGTGGGTCATCCCCAACTGGTCCTACATAACCAAGTCTGCATTGAATCATACCAAGCTTTGTATAAGCCGCCACTTCTCCAAGAAGCATGCAGCTGCTCAGTAATTGTTGGGCTTCCATGAGCTTGAACAGCTACAAAATAATCTATATGGTGGAAAAAAACAAAATCCATAAGTGCCCTTCCAATAAACTGGTAGTGGTATGGTAGTAGCTAGCAGCACTGTATACAAATGCAGGAGCAGCACAAACTTTAGTAGTCGCGCATCAAAGCCAGAAGGCATAAAAGGCTTAGATACAATCTATCACTGACACAGCAAAATGTGAAACAGCAATAAAGAGATCAATGCCAGTAAATTAGAAGATAGGTTTCCATCTATAAAAATAAAATAAAATATCCATGGATTGTAAGAAAAATTAATATAAAAAATGTAAATCAAATTACCTTGGATGTGCACGTCATCCATGTCTGGACAATCAACAGGTGGCACGTGCGTAGACTGAGACTCGTGCTGCTGGGGCTCGTCGGGCTGTTGGGACCGTAGGGACTGATCGGAAGAAGATCCCACGGATGTGTGCTGAAACTCAACATCTCTGAATCGTTTTCCTCGCGGCATATTGTTACCTAGTATGCACAAAAAGAAGCAATATTAGTTAAATAATAAATAAAATCTAAATGAATTGCAATAGAATATGTCTGTTTCAAGTCACCTCACCTCATGCTCTTACTGCTCCAAGTCAGAAAGCAAGGACACTAATCTTCATGTTAACAGTTCATGAGGATTTTGCCCTTCTAATTTTCAATCCCTAATCCCCCTTGGAGATGCTTTAATTCATGTAGACTATAGAGGGTGGATAATATGATCCCACATCACTGTGTCTTCACCAAGACATTGGACCAAATTTAGTATCTTTCAGCCCAACGCCAGATGAACTCCTTAAGAGACTAACCATATGATTCTCACGTTGTCAACCACCAAATAGTAGCAGTGCCTTTAAAAGAAGAAACCATTGATGCAAAAAATAAACTGCACTATCAATAGCACCATGCTTTTATTGCTCCAGTATAGTATTCCAAATGATAAAGTGTTGCCCTTCTAAGAGTCACCAATAAATTATATTTCTATAACATCCTCTTCAAGTTTCTAAAACTTGTTCTTACCTGGAGAATTCTTGTTAATCAGGTATCAGTGATCATTTGTAGGAACCTCCATCCTCAGCTTGAGCACATAAAAGAACTTTTTTAAGTGGTCTTGGAGTTGTCCTGCTAAACGATGTCAACTACACGCATAGGACATGACTTAATCAAAAATGCTTCAGCTAAACTAAGCCTCAGCTGGACTTTTAATGCCACCTGCTATTTACTTCACTGTAAGAAATAAGAAGCTAGCAGAAAATCATATGTTCCTGCATCTTTAAACTCCACAAGTTTTTACAAAATCCTTAAACCATCTTATAATACTTGGAAAACCAGCAGCAACTAATGCTACCTTATATGTGCAATTTTTTATAACATAACATGTGGGAGAATGACTTAAATATTGCTGTGTCAGATATTCCTTCCAAAATTAAGCATAAGCCACTGCACAACAATTATTAACATCTCTTGGCTTCCTAATCTCCCTCTGAAGACCAATATTTTTTAATGCTAACTATAAGAGAAAAACTTAGGAAAAAAGTTATGTTCAGCCACCTCCCACAAATCCATTATCATTTCATAACATTATCATACTGGATAATTTTGATTCCTAGTCCAAAATAGTCCACCTCATTATGAAAGCAACTACTCCAAATTAACTAAAAAGATAACATGTTACATCATTACCATTCTTGTTAAAAAAAATTAACAAGAATTCTTCAGGTAAGAACAAGTTTTAGAAACTTGAAGAGCATGGAAGGAAACAAGGATGAACACAAGGGTAACTATTATCAGAAGAAACTTCAACCAACCAATAAAAAAAACTTCTTACAAGATGCGAACCTATGGCACATCTTCTCAATAATCAGATGGAGAAAGACAGCTTTTAATGGGTGTAAGAGAAGAAGCTAAACATCAAAAAATAAAACAAAAACTTTTCAAAGTTTCAAGCAACCAAGTTTTCTTTTTTTTATCTTTCCTTTCCTTCCGAAATAGTGGATGCCAGCCATTAATTACAGAGAGGACTGAGAGTAGAAATGGAGCAGCTTTGTTCAGCATAGTTTGCCTCTCACAATTACATTATCCATGATGGAATTGATTCTCCTCCTTCTGATCCCAAAGAGGCCCCATATTCTGTTCTTGAATAGTCTGGTAATAATGGTGCACGAGATCATGAGGCATCATAATTATTATGAGGCTTTTTTTTTTTTGTTTTCAGGGATAAAACAGCAGATTAAAAAAAAAAACCTAAAACAACATAATTATACACCCTCAACTGGTGAACAAATTTTCCTACAGGATTCTAAATGCATAATCTAGGAAAGTCATTAGATATGTTCACAGCAAGCAGTTATGTAGCTTAACGGAGAGTATGAGGATCACTTACCTGAGACGACGGCGATGTCGACGGCGGCGGAGTAGCTAGGGCCGACAGAGGATGAGGAGACGGGGCCGGGCGAGCGTTAAAGATAAGAAACAAAAAAAGAGTTGGAGGAGGAGGAGGAGGAGGAGGAGTATGAGGCTTACCTCAGACGACGGCGAGGTCGACGGCGGCGGAGAAGCGGAATCTTCGATCGCCGATCGGGGCTAGGGATGGAGGTGAGATCAGTTAGAGCAGGAGGAGGAGGAGGAGGAGGAGGACAAGGACGAGGAGAAGAAGGAGGCTTACCTCAGACGAGGGCGAGGTCGACGGCAGCGGGGAAGTCGGCGATGGAGGTGAGAAGTCGGCCGGGTGATGGAGCTAGGGCATCGAGCGATAGAAAATGAGGAGAGGGGGTCGGGCGAGCGGTTGGGGGTATTATGTTTTCTAACGACGCTTTTTAGCGTCATCGACGCCTGGAGATTAACCGACGCTACGTAAAAGCGTCGGAAAAGGTTAGGCCGAGCCAAACTTTACCGACGCTTTAGCCTAGCTTCGGGAAAAGAAAGTCGCCAAAACAATTCAGAGATGTTGAGTTTCAGCACACATCCGTGGGATCTTCTTCCGATCAGTCCCTATGGTCCCAACAGCCCGACGAGCCCCAGCAGCACGAGTCTCAGTCTACGCACGTGCCACCTGTTGATTGTCCAGACATGGATGACGTGCACATCCAAGGTAATTTGATTTACATTTTTTATATTAATTTTTCTTACAATCCATGGATATTTTATTTTATTTTTATAGATGGACTGGGGAGAGTGAGGAGGACACGAGGACCCACTCGAGCACAGGACGTGTGGAGCCTACGTGAGGATGAGAAGATCGTCGTCCAATGCAATGAACAGGGGCAGCCTATCAAGAGGGTAAGGTCCTAATTAAGTAACCACCTTTCATGCTTTCCTAGACACCAATTAGATCAATTAATCTAATATGACTTGCTCATGTCGGTTCACTCTCGACTTGATTGAGGAGGTTTTGATTTAGGTCTCAATTGGGTTTGCTACATCACATGTAAACCTATCTACCCGACTCTCATTCACATCACATGCAAACGGCACATTGCAGGCAGTTATAATCGCAGCAATAATTAAAACTAAACTTTAAATAGGTGATGATCATGGATTCTAGTTAGGTCGTATTACAAGCACATGCACGTCAATCGATCAACTGGTCTTCAACTCTTGAATTGGTTCCAAGCCTCCTTGATTCGATCCTTGACCAACTCTTGATCCAATCGCCATCAACCGCTTAGACCCCTGCTCATCTCATGCATCATCTTTGACTTGATCGTTGACGTATATCACATCACAGAAATACAACCAGATATAAAATAAAATAAAAATAAATTACATCTCCCTTTTAGGAGGCACGCAGGCCTCTCAAAACATCAAATAAGATGCATGCAAGCATCTGAAAAATTACATGACATCACAGATCACATCGCAGGTCATTACATTTGATACCAAAAGGGTTTGAATCCTATGATCATCACCATATGCAACAATTATAATTTTCAGATCTGAAAACTAACTGATTATATCATGACATAGGTTGCTGATCATGCTAATCATGATTCTAAACTTTGTAATCTCATTAACAATGCAATTAGAATCATCATCTTATCACAAAAAAATCAACATGCAAAAATCAGCACCCCTGAAAAATCTGCATGCAGAAATTTTCAGCATGCATGATCATTCAATTTTCAGATCTAATAAGCCTTTAGATAATTAATTCTTACCTTAATCTACGAAGCCTAGGCTCTGATACCACTGTTGGGAACCCGCCCATGCCGCTGATATTTCAAAAAAAATCAGATGGCAGCGGAAGAGGCATGTGCGGGATCGACGTTCATCGCATGAACGTTGTTTCATGAACCGTTCGTAGTTAGGCAAGAATTAAAAACTTTTAAAACCTTTAGGAAGATCAGATCTTCACCTTGTGCGGGTAGATGATCACCGCAAACTGATGATTATGGTTTTGGATGAAGGTTCGCTTGAAGCCGTTCAAGTGCCCGGCCTCTACGGGTATCCACACGAAGCAGAGGACCGATCAAAGCTTTCTTGTCTTCCCGGGGTGCTAGCTCCCTTGCAAAGACTTCTTTTGATGGCTGATTTTCTCTCTTTCAATCAACCCTTGATTGTGCTTGAGAGGAGGAAGAAGAAGGATGAAGAAGAGGAAGAAGAAGAATCCCCACGCAGCCTTCTTTTCTTCCTTGCGTTGGATGAAGGAAGGGAGGAAGAGGATGCCGCCAAGACACCTCTTGGCTTTTCCCTTTGCTTGCGGCTGAAACAAGAGGAGGAGAGGGGGCTCACGGGTGGAGAAGGAAGAGGGCTTCTCATGTTAGCCCTAGGGTGCCGCCCACATCCCCTTTTAAGCATGAAGGGCTCCTACAAGTTAGGAGCCCTTGATTGTTTTCCAAGAAGGGCGCCGGCCCCTCTTGTGTTGCCGCACCAACAAGGGAAAAGAGGAGGGGTGTGCGCCCCTCCCTCTTGGCTAACCCTAGTCCTCCTCTAAGGAGGATTAGGAGGTCTTCTAGTGGCTAAGTCCTAATCTAATTAGGCTTAGTCCAAGGTTCAACCAATTTGGATTTTATACAAGTCCTAATCCAATTAGAACTTGAATGAACCATGACTTAACTTGAACTCTTCAATCCTAACCCAATTAGGAGTCATCTTGATTCATTAGGTTGATGATTAATTATGACTTAAAAAATCCTAATCCAAATTAGGACATATTTGATTTTAGTCCTAATCTAATTAGGACTTTTATTTGAATCCGAAGTCCTAATCCGATTAGGACTCTAGGAATCCTATTCCAAGTAGGAATCCAATTTTAATTCAAAACTCCTAATCTCATTAGGATTGTAGGAATCCTATTCCAAGTAGGAATTCCAGTCCTACTCCAACTAGGATTCCCAGTCCTAATCCAATTAGGACTCTAGGAATCCTACTCGAAGTAGGACTCTTGTTTTAAGTCCAATTAATTCTCTTTGTTCCTTCTTCAACTAAATATCAATCGAATTGATTACTTGTGATTCCTAATCACGATTCAACCATCGGATCGGTCAATACTTCTAGTGTGTGTGACCCCATAGGTTCTATTCTGACTGGTAATGAGATATATTGCGATCTCTTGTTGGGATATGTGGAGACCATTGGTGATGAAGAGAATTGAAGGAGAATCAATTCTGCATAGTTCTGTCTGGCAGACTGTCCGAGTCGACTCGAGCTACAGTCGAGTCGACTCGGGAACAGCCGAGTCGACTCGAGGCTCGTCGAGTCGACCCGGAAGGAGAAACGTCAGAAGACTGAGAAAAACCATGTTTCTGTCTGGACTGTAAGAGTCGACTCGAAGGTTGGTCGAGTCGACTCGAAGCATCGTCGAGTCGACTCGAGCTACAGTCGAGTCGACTCGAGATCGTGCCAGTTATACTAGGATTTGTCCAGACGTGCCAGAGTCGACTAGAACTACAGCCGAGTCGACTCGGGCTCACGGAAAATCATACGGACGAGTTTCCTTTGGTGTTTTTGGTGGCGTTTCGACGGCTATGATCATCTGAAGGTCTTGAGACTATATATAGGACTCATGAGAGCCCTAGAGAATGAGAATTCCAATATTTGAGAGAGACTCTTGTTTGTTTGTGAGGCTAGGGTTTGGGATCCTTCTTCTTGTGCAAAGGGAATTCTACGTGAATCTCTTGTAGAGCGATCGCTTGTGATCGTTCGGGTGTGCGCTATCTCTGTAATCAGTTCATCCTAAGTGAGATTTGGAGCGGTGGAGGACGTAGGCTACTTGTAGCCGAACCTCGTTACATCTTTGTGTTTGCTTTGCTATTTTCTTCTTTCTTCTTCTTTTGATTTGATAATCCGCTGCGGTGCTCAAGTATTTTACCCTATTGATACCAGGGGTAATCTTTTGCCCTTCGTAGCGGAGCGAAGAGGTGATCCTTGAGTCCGGTGTCGAGGGAGCGAGAGAGTGCTTATCCGTTTATTCTCTCTCTGCTTGTCCGACGTTGGTGGTGGTGCCGGTGTGAGTGTGGGTTCCGGCACAGTCGCTGCCCCCAACAAGTGGTATCAGAGCTATTGGTATTCTGCGATGGCGGATGAAGGGAAGTTGCGAATTGAGAAGTTCAATGGCACGAACTTCGGGTTTTGGAAGATGCAAATAGAGGATTATCTTTACCAGAAGGATCTCTATTTACCTCTTGGAGGCAAAGCGAAGAAACCAGAGAAGATGTCCGATGAAGACTGGGAGGTCCTCGATCGGAAGATGCTCGGCACCATTAGATTGTCACTTGCATCTCAAGTGGCATTCAACATCAAAAACGAGAAGACGACGATGGAGTTGATGGCAACATTGTCACGGATGTACGAGAAACCCTCAGCATCAAACAAGGTATTTCTCATGAAGAGGTTGTTTAATCTTCGTATGAAAAATGGCGGCAGCGTAGCAGAATATCTCAACGAGTTCAATGGACTCACGACCCAGTTGGAGTCAGTGGAGATTAGTTTTGACGATGAGATTCGGGCATTGCTAATCCTCTCCGGATTGCCTGATAGCTGGGAGGGCCTGGTGATGGCGGTGAGCAACTCTTCGGCGACGGGGAAGTTGATTTTTGATGACGTTGTGCTTCTGAGTGAAGAAGCAAGAAGGAAATCTTCTGGAGCTACGGAGTCGTCTGGAAGTGCACTAAACACCTCTGACCGGGGAAGACAAAAGAAGGACGGTCGATTTTGAAGCGACTCGAAGTCGAGATCCAGCAGGTCTCGAGCACCTCAGAACAAGGGAGCGAAGTGCTGGAACTGCGGAAAGACGGGGCACTTTAGGAGGGACTGCAAATCTCCTAAAGGGAAGCAAGGCGACCACACCGAAGGAGTCAGCAAGGATCTGGCAAATCTTGCTGAAGACGGTGACATGGATGCCCTCGTTCTATCTTTATCTACCTGTGACGAGTCTTGGGTGATAGACTCGGGCGCGTCTTTCCATGCTACATCCCAACGGAAGCTTCTTGGAGGATATGAGAAGGGAGACTTCGGCAAAATCTACCTAGGGGATGGAGAGCCTTGTACCATACAAGGAAGGGGAAGCGCGGAAGTAAAGTTAATTTCTGGATCTTCACTTGAGCTTGAGGACGTACGGCACGTGCCTCAACTGCAGAGGAATCTGATTTCTGTTGGACAGTTGGCGAGCCAGGGGTACAAGACTACTTTCACAGCTGATCAGTGGAAGATATCCAGGGGTTCGTTGACGGTGGCTAGTGGCAAGAAGGTTGGGACACTTTATGTCGCCAACGGCACGGAGAACTCTATTGGAGTTGTTGCAGCAGATGTGGACACCAAGTTATGGCATTGCAGACTAGGGCACATGAGTTATCAGGGACTGGAGGTGATGCACCAGTTGGGAAAGCTGCAGGGTCTCAGGAGTGTTGAGATGGACTTCTGTGAGGATTGTGTTCTCGGAAAGCAGAAGCGTGTTTCATTCAACAAAGAAGGTAAACCTCGGAAGCAAGAAAAGCTAGATCTCGTGCACACGGATGTGTGGGGGCCTGCACCGGTTTCTTCCATTGGTGGATCTCAGTACTATGTTACTTTTATTGATGATGCTACCAGGAAGCTTTGGGTGTTCTTCTTGAAGCACATGTCAGAGGTATTTGGGGTCTTCAGGAGATGGCAAGCGATGGTAGAACTTGAGACAGGAAGGAGGTTGAAATGCCTGAGATCGGACAACGGTGGTGAGTATTGTAGCAAGGAGTTTGAGGACTACTGTGCAGAGGCTGGGATTGTCAGGCAGAGAACAGTTCCAGGAACACCACAACAAAATGGAGTTGCTGAAAGGATGAACAGAACAATTAATGAGCGTGCCAGGAGTATGAGGATACATGCTGGATTGCCACAGCAGTTTTGGGCGGAAGCAGTTAACACTGCTGCCTACTTGATCAACAGAGGGCCATCAAAGAAACTTGAAATTGGAATTCCTGAGGAAGCATGGACAGCGAAGAAGATCGATTTGGCGCACTTACGAGTATTCGGTTGTACCAGTTATGTCCATGTTGATTCCAGTCAAAGAAGCAAACTAGACGCCAAATCAAAGAAGTGCATTTTCGCTGGATACGGAGGTCAACAGTTTGGGTATCGGCTTTGGGATCCCGAACACAGGAAGATCATTCATAGTAATGATGTGGTATTCAATGAGAAAATACAGCAGAGCACTGAATCAGAAACAAAACCTGTTGAGCCGTGTTTTGTGGATCCTGAAGAGGAGTCTACAAATTCTGGTCAGAAGACTCAGTCAGAGCAAGAACCTGAAGTTTTAGCACCCTCTCCACAACTAAGAAGGTCCACTCGTAGTACTCACGGAAAGCCTCCTCAAAGGTATGATGGGACTCTTAGTTATTTGCTGCTCACAGATAATGGCGAACCTGAATGCTTCACGGAGGCATTGGAGGTTGATACCAGGGAGGAGTGGGAGTTGGCTATGGATGATGAGATGGAGTCATTGGAGCAGAATCAAACGTGGAATTTGGTGGATCTGCCCAAGGGGAAGAAAGCACTGTCAAACAAATGGGTTTACAGGCTGAAGGAAGAGCAGAATGGGAAGAAGCGATACAAGGCCAGGCTGGTTGTAAAAGGATTTCAGCAGAGAGCAGGTATCGACTTCACGGAGATCTTTTCTCTTGTAGTCAAGATGAGTTCTATTCTGGCGGTGCTGAGCATGGTGGCAATAGAGGATCTTCACTTAGAGCAGCTTGATGTGAAGACGGCCTTTCTCCACGGAGATCTCGATGAGGAGATATATATGCAGCAGCCGGAGGGATACATTGCAGCTGGCACGGGTGACTTGGTTTGCAAATTGAAGAAAAGCCTATATGGTTTGAAACAGGCGCCCAGGCAATGGTATCTCAAGTTCGATAGTTACATGCTTGAGATAGGATACAGGAGATGTCAGGAGGATCACTGTTGCTACTTCCGGGACTTCGGCACATCTTACATTATCTTGCTATTATATGTTGATGACATGTTAGTTGCAGGAGCTAGCATGCATGAGATTGCAAAATTGAAGCTGAAGCTGTCAAGAAAATTTGCAATGAAGGATCTAGGAGCAGCAAAACAGATCCTTGGGATGCGGATCAGCAGAGATAGGTCTAAACATATCCTTAGACTATCTCAGGCGGAGTACATCAGCCGAGTACTCAGGAGATTCTGCATGGAGGGTGCCAAACCTGTTGGCACACCGCTGGGTGCCCACTTAAAGCTTTCAAAAGAGCAAAGTCCGAAGACGCGGGTGGAGGAGCTCAATATGTCAAAAATCCCGTATGCATCGGCGGTGGGAAGCTTGATGTACGCTATGGTGTGTACGAGACCAGACATTGCTCAAGCAGTGGGAGTTGTGAGTCGCTTCATGTGCTGCCCAGGCTTGGAGCATTGGCGCGCGGTCAAATGGATACTGAGGTATCTGAGAGGCACGGAGCACATGTCATTGTGCTATGGAGGTTCTGAGATCCGGTTACAGGGCTTTATGGACTCAGACATGGCAGGGGACTTGGACGGCAGGAGGAGCACGACGGGGTACTTGTTCACCTTGGGCAGTGGAGCCGTCAGTTGGATTTCCAGGTTGCAACCAGTTGTTGCATTGTCGACTACGGAGGCGGAGTATGTGGCAGCCACAGAGGCGTGCAAGGAACTAATATGGCTTCAGGGCTTGATGAAGGAACTTGGGAAGGAGCAGAAGGATTGCATGTTATATTCAGACAGTCAAAGTGCAATTCATCTGGCGAAGAATTCAGCTTTCCATTCGAGGACGAAGCATATTGACATACGGTACCACTTCGTGAGGTCATTGCTCGAGCAGGGACTCGTCAAGTTGGAGAAGATTCATACAAGTCAGAATCCTGCAGATATGTTGACGAAGGTCGTCACGGTGGAGAAGCTGAGGAGTTGTTCAGCTTCTGCTGGTCTTCATGCTTGAAGACGTTGAGGAGGCATCGTACCTATCTCACTAGGATGATTCATTTTCAGTGGGAGCACAAAGGAGAGCCAAACAACAAGAGGATATACCCAAGGTCTCCAAGTGGGAGATTGTTGGGGTATGTGGAGACCATTGGTGATGAAGAGAATTGAAGGAGAATCAATTCTGCATAGTTCTGTCTGGCAGACTGTCCGAGTCGACTCGAGCTACAGTCGAGTCAACTCGGGAACAGCCGAGTCGACTCGAGGCTCGTCGAGTCGACCCGGAAGGAGAAACGTCAGAAGACTGAGAAAAATCATGTTTCTGTCTGGACTGTAAGAGTCGACTCGAAGGTTGGTCGAGTCGACTCGAAGCATCGTCGAGTCGACTCGAGCTACAGTCGAGTCGACTCGAGATCGTGCCAGTTATACTAGGATTTGTCCAGACGTGCCAGAGTCGACTCGAACTACAGCCGAGTCGACTCGGGCTCATGGGAAATCATACGGACGAGTTTCCTTTGGTGTTTTTGGTGGCGTTTCGACGGCTATGATCATCTGAAGGTCTTGAGACTATATATAGGACTCATGAGAGCCCTAGAGAATGAGAATTCCAATATTTGAGAGAGACTCTTGTTTGTTTGTGAGGCTAGGGTTTGGGATCCTTCTTCTTGTGCAAAGGGAATTCTACGTGAATCGCTTGTAGAGCGATCGCTTGTGATCGTTCGGGTGTGCGCTATCTCTGTAATCAGTTCATCCTAAGTGAGATTTGGAGCGGTGGAGGACGTAGACTACTTGTAGCCGAACCTCGTTACATCTTTGTGTTTGCTTTGCTATTTTCTTCTTTCTTCTTCTTTTGATTTGATAATCCGTTGCGGTGCTCAAGTGTTTTACCCTATTGATACCAGGGATAATCTTTTGCCCTTCGTAGCGGAGCGAAGAGGTGATCCTTGAGTCCGGTGTCGAGGGAGCGAGAGAGTGCTTATCCGTTTATTCTCTCTCTGCTTGTCCGACGTTGGTGGTGGTGCCGGTGTGAGTGTGGATTCCGGCACAGTCGCTGCCCCCAACATCTCTATCACAATATCATTGAAAACTCCTTTCAATGGATTGGAACGATTCCAACTCTACTCATTAGGGTTTATCGATCATCGAGATAATCCCTGTGAGTCCCACCATCCACCAGTGACACCTAGCAGCATGTAGTTGGCTACCCAGTAGAATAGAATGATGAACCTCTAGGTGCAGTTATCATGTGATACAGTCTTACTATCGTAGATCCCTACAGGACGGAGGTCATGGACAACTCGTCAAACCCCATCGTCTGTCATATGTGAAGATTTATTCGACTTAAGTTCGAGAGTGGAAAACTCTTTCTCCACTGTGCATACTGCCCCGGCCGAGGTCTTACGAACTCAGTCTTATAAATCACATAGGATCTCTCCTTATCTATCAAGGTCGATAGATTCCTTATAGGTGCATACCCTACTCCTACAGTGAACTTACTGCAGCCAATCTACACTACATGAACCCATATGGCTAGAGACCATGTATGTGTGCAGTCAAACTACAATAACCTCACCGTGAGTAGCCGAAGCACCGCAGGTCAAAGGACCAGTCACACTACTGCAACATCAAGCAAGTCACTGATGAGTGGATAGACATCCAAGTGACTTCTTGTCTTGGTCACGCTCAGTACCCTTGTTCTCTAACAAGCACCTGCACTATCACTTCAGTGTCCCTACACTGTGGACTCAAGTCTCGTCCATCCAGAAGAAAAGTGATCTGTGCACTGATCGGATCGATCACCGTCCTCGTGATGATCCATTGATCAGGAGCATTTAGAAATTAATCACCAATGATACATGGCTCAAATTCTCAACTCTTGAGAATATGTATCATCATCTTATTAATTTCTTGGACGATTCATAGACACATAAATAATATGAATGAAAAGATGCCTTTTATTTATTCAATAACAAATAGTCAAGTACAAAATTATGTTCCTAGAATTAATAATGTGTCAGCCAGATTGGCTTCTAGGGCATACATCTAACAATCTCCCACTTGCACTAAAGCCAATTGGTCATATATCTTAGGCCCATCTTCTCAAGGTGGGCTTCAGTCTTCTGCTGACTCAGCTGCTTAGTGAACGGGTCTGCCACGTTATCCGTGGAGTCTACTCTCTGCACCTCTACATATTTCTTCTCAACATAGTCGCGTATGAGGTGGAAGCGCCGCTCTATGTGCTTGGACTTCTGATGAGACCTTGTTCCTTAGCAAGAGCTATGGCGCCATTATTATCGCAGTAGAGTGTTATGGCATCTAATAACATTACACCTAATTCCGCAATGAATTTCTTGAACCAGAAGCCTTCCTTAGCAGCTTCAGAGGCGGCGATGTATTCAGCTTCCATAGTAGAATCAGCAATGATCGGTTGTTTAGAACTCTTCCAATTTACCGTACCACCATTGCACAAGAACACATATCAGATGTTGACTTCCTATCATCGACATCAGTCATGAAGTCTGAATCTGTGTACCCTTCTACCTTTAACTCTGATGATCCTCCAAAAACCAAGAATAAATCTTTAGTTCTTCTCAAGTACTTAAGAATATTCTTCACAGCTGTCCAGTGTTCTTCACCTGGATTCGACTGATATCTGCTTGTGACACTCACAGCAAGGGCTATATCAGGTCGTGTACATAGCATGGCATACATGAGGCTCCCTATTGCCGATGCATAGGGTATCTTGCTCATGCGTTGAATCTCTTCAGATGTGTTGGGGCACATCTTTTTGGAGAGATGAATTCCATGCCTTAGGGGTGAGAGACCCCTCTTGGAGTTTTCCATGCTGAACTTCTTCAGCACCTCCTCTATGTACATCTTCTGTGAAAGGCCAAGCATCCTTTTAGATCTATCTCTATAGACCTTTATTCCCAAAATATAGGATGCTTCCCCAAGGTCTTTCATGGAGAATTCTTTTGACAACCAGACCTTGACCGAGGTTAGCATGGGAATATCATTCCCTATCAGTAGGATGTCGTCCACGTACAGTACGAGAAATACGACAGCGCTCCCACTAATCCTTTTTGTAAACACACGGTTCCTCTTCATTTTTGATGAAATCAAACGTTTTGATTGCGTCATCGAAACGAGTGTTCCAACTCCGAGATGCTTGCTTTAGTCCATAGATGGACCTTTGCAGCTTGCAGACCTTGTGATCTCCATCACTGGAAGTGAAACCCAAAGGCTGTTCCATATAGATATCTTCATCAAGATATCCATTCAGGAAAGCAGTTTTCACATCCATCTGCCAGATTTCATAATCATGAAATGCTGCAATGGCAAGCAATGTTCGGATGGATTTTAGCATGGCTACAGGTGAAAAGGTCTCCTGATAGTCAATGCCTTCGCGCTGACTATACCCTTTCGCCACAAGCCTTGTCTTATAGGTCTCTACCTCTCCATCCGAACCTATCTTCCTTTTGTAGATCCATTTACATCTAATAGGTACAATACCTTCTGGTGGGTCTACTAAGGTCCAGACTTGGTTGGAATGCATGGAGTCTAACTCTGACTTCATAGCTTCCAACCATTTCTCAGAATCGACATCAGATATCGCCTCATTGTAGGTTTTGGAATCCTGTATGTGATCCCTATCTCCCACTAGGAACATTTCCTCGGTATCCTCTTCTAGTATACCTAAATATCTATCGGGAGGATGGGAGACCCTACTAGATCTACGAGGTGGTCGAGGGACATCGTGTACTGGCTCTGTATGAATGGGTTCAATAGGATCCATGACTCGTTGCTTTTCAGAGACTTTCTCTTCAAGCTCAATTTTCCTCCCACTGCCTCTATCAAGGATAAACTGGTTTTTCAGGAAGATGGCGTGACGGCTCACAAACACATTGTGATCCTCTGAGATGTAAAAATTGTATCCTAATGACTCTTTAGGATATCCTATAAAACGAGCACTTATGGTCCTAGCCTCTAACTTGTCTGCCTGTAGTCTCTTGACGTGGGCCGGACATCCCCAAATCTTGAGATGACCAAGACTTGGTTTCTTACCATGCCATATCTCATACAGTGTGGCAGGAACGGATTTAGAGGGAACTCTATTCAATAAATAAATCGCTGTGAGTAAGGCATCTCCCCAAAGGAACATAGGTAAATCAGTGAAGCTCATCATGGACCTGACCATATCCAATAGGGTCCGATTCCTCCTCTCTGACACCTCGTTGAGTTGAGGTGTACCCGGAGGTGTCCACTGTGAGACTATGCCGTTTTCCTTGAGATAGTCCCAGAATTCTCCACTAAGGTATTCTCCTCCTCGATCTGATCGAAGAGTCTTAAGAGGTTTTCCAGTTTGTTTTTCTACTTCATTCTTGAACTCTTTGAACTTTTCAAAAGATTCAGACTTGTGTCTCATAAGATACACATACCCATACCGTGAATAATCATCGGTAAAGGTAATGAAGTACGAATAACGTCCCCTGGCTAGCACATCGAATGGGCCACATACATCTGTATGTACTCGGGTAAGTATTTCAGTGGTCCTCTCCCCTTGTCCTACAAAGGGCAATCTAGCCATTTTTTCCTTGAAGACAGGACTCGCAAACTGGATATGACTCGGAAGTCAATGAGCCTAAAAGCCCATCTTTATCCATTTTGTTCATTCTGTCTTCTCCAATATGGCCAAGCCTGAGGTGCCACAAATATCTTTGGTTTATCTCATCCCTGGATCTTTTGGATCCTTTGGCACTCACTTCTTGCTCGGTAACATTCACAGATACATCCATATGTAAATGATAGAGACTGTCGATCATAAAACCACGTGCAACTATTTTATTTCTGAAATAAATAGAACATCAGTCTTTGTCAAAAGTAAAAACATGACCTTCCTGTGCTAGACATGAAACAGAAATCAAATTTCTGCTAGCAGCAGGTACATAATAGCAGTCTCTAAGTAATAAACTAAAACCAGACGGTAGTCGCAGATGGTAGGTGCCCACAGCCACAGCAGCAACTTTTGCCCCGTTGCCAACCCGAAGGGTTACCGCACCTTCCGCCAGCCTTCTACTTTCCTTTAGACCCTGCATGGTAGTGCATAGATGAGCACTAGAACCAGAATCTATAACCCAACTAGAAGTAGAAGAAACCGTTAGATTAGTTTCAATTATGAGCAAGTCTATACCTTCTGAAGGTGTGTCACCTTTCTTGTTCTTCAGGCTCTCGAGGTATGAAGGACAGTTTCTCTTCCAGTGGCTGTCGACATTGCAGTGGAAACATTTTCCTTTGTCGTTAGCCTTTTTCTTTTGAACTTCCTTCTTTGGCTTCTTGTCTTTCTTTCGCTTCTTAGCAGGCTTCTTTTTCTTCCAAGTAGACTTTCTCTTGGAACCAGAAGTCAACTCAGCAGCAAGGACATTGCCCCTTGAACTTTTCAAGGCTCCCTCAGCAGTTACCAACATGTTTATCAGTTCAGTCTTAGTGCATTCAATTTTATTCATGTGGTAGTTTACTATAAACTGACCAAATGAATCAGGAAGTGACTGTAGGATCAAATCCACTTGTAATTCCTTGTGCATGTTCATTCCGAGCTTCTCAAGCTCCTCTAGGTCCTTGATCATAGTCAGACCGTGATCATGGACAGACTGCCCTTCGCGCATCTTTGTCTTGAAGAGCCTCTTGGACACTTCAAAACGAGCTGTGCGACTCTGCTCACCATACAACTCTTGCAGGTGTGCCAGTATGTCCCTAGCAGTCTTCATATTTTCATGCTGGCATTGGAGTCCATTTGACATGGATGCCATCATATAGCATTTAACTCTAATGTCATCATCCATCCATTTTTGATGCATCTGACGCTGAACATCAGTAGGACGTGTTGGTAGTGTGGGGCTATCTGAATCGAGTATGTAGCCTATTTTCTCACAGTCCAAAACAATTTTGAGGTTTCTAAGCCAGTCCTTGTAATTGGTTCCGGTCAGTCGGTTGGTCTCAAGAATACGGGTCAAAGGGTTTGAAGCTGACATTGTATCTGCAGAGAGTAAAAATTCTAGTTAGACTTTTGTACTTGATCCTAATCTGTTCTAAGGTCTTTTAGAACAAATGTAACTCCCACTATTTTCTCGAATCCCTCACACTCCCCTGGTAGGGAAAACGGAAATCCCACACAACTAGGGTTTCTAGTGGGTACTGCGGTCCCACCGATTTACATGCCACCTCACCTAACAGTTATTGGTGACACATAGATTGATGAATGTACAACTCTTGTACAATGCTTCTCAAGCATGTTGCAGTGTAACTTGGTCTCTAAGCCATGAAAACCTCACCTAACAGTTATTGGTTCCATTTCTTAGTTAAGTCAGACCCACCGTATAACCGTAGGAATAAAGTCGTCATTGGGTCCTCACCTAACAGTTATTGGTGCCCAACCCCACCTTTACCCTACAACATCTCATGTCTATAGAGAGGTCTTGCCCCCCGATGCAACTTGACCACTGTGTCCAGCCGAGACAAATCAACATCAGAAAGACCTTAGCAGCTCTACTACAGTGGAAGACCTATTGACTTAATATTGGTTAATCAGGTCTTAGTGTTTGCAACTTGAGCTCTTCATAAGAGGTAATCGAACAATTGGCCCGGTAAGCAGGTGGGAGGCTCCCCTTACTCAGAGAGTAAGGTCCTAATTAAGTAACTACCTTTCATGCTTTTCTAGACACCAATTAATCAATTAATCTAATATGACTTGCTCATGTCGGTTCACTCTCGACTTGATTGAGGAGGTTTTGATTTAGGTCTCAATTGAGTTTGCTACATCACATGTAAACCTATCTACCCGACTCTCATTCACATCACATGCAAACGGCACATTGCAGGCAGTTATAATCGCAGCAATAATTAAAGCTAAACTTTAAATAGGTGATGATCATGGATTCTAGTTAGGTCGTATTACAAGCACATGCACGTCAATCGATCAACTGGTCTTCAACTCTTGAATTGGTTCCAAGCCTCCTTGATTCGATCCTTGACCAACTCTTGATCCAATCGCCATCAACCGCTTAGACCCCTGCTCATCTCATGCATCATCTTTGACTTGATCGTTGACGTACATCACATCACAGAAATACAACCAGATATAAAATAAAATAAAAATAAATTACATCTCCCTTTTAGGAGGCACGCAGGCCTCTCAAAACATCAAATAAGATGCATGCAAGCGTCTGAAAAATTACATGACATCACAGATCACATCGCAGGTCATTATATTTGATACCAAAAGGGTTTGAATCCTATGATCATCACCATATGCAACAATTATAATTTTCAGATCTGAAAACTAACTGATTATATCATGACATAGGTTGCTGATCATGCTAATCATGATTCTAAACTTTGTAATCTCATTAACAATGCAATTAGAATCATCATCTTATCACAAAAAAATCAACATGCAAAAATCAGCACCCCTGAAAAATCTGCATGCAGAAATTTTCAGCATGCATGATCATTCAATTTTCAGATCTAATAAGCCTTTAGATAATTAATTCTTATCTTAATCTACGAAGCCTAGGCTCTGATACCACTGTTGGGAACCCGCCCATGCCGCTGATATTTCAAAAAAATCAGATGGCAGCGGAAGAGGCATGTGCGGGATCGACGTTCATCGCATGAACGTTGTTTCATGAACCGTTCGTAGTTAGGCAAGAATTAAAAACTTTTAAAACCTTTAGGAAGATCAGATCTTCACCTTGTGCGGGTAGATGATCACCGCAAACTGATGATCGTGGTTTTGGATGAAGGTTCGCTTGAAGCCGTTCAAGTGCCCGGCCTCTACGGGTATCCACACGAAGCAGAGGACCGATCAAAGCTTTCTTGTCTTCCCGGGGTGCTAGCTCCCTTGCAAAGACTTCTTTTGATGGCTGATTTCCTCTCTTTCAATCAACCCTTGATTGTGCTTGAGAGGAGGAAGAAGAAGGATGAAGAAGAAGAATCCCCACGCAGCCTTCTTTTCTTCCTTGCGTTGGATGAAGGAAGGGAGGAAGAGGATGCCGCCAAGACACCTCTTGGCTTTTCCCTTTGCTTGCGGCTGAAACAAGAGGAGGAGAGGGGGCTCACGGGTGGAGAAGGAAGAGGGCTTCTCATGTTAGCCCTAGGGTGCCGCCCACATCCCCTTTTAAGCATGAAGGGCTCCTACAAGTTAGGAGCCCTTGATTGTTTTCCAAGAGGGGCGCCGGCCCCTCTTGTGTTGCCGCACCAATAAGGGAAAAGAGGAGGGGCGTGCGCCCCTCCCTCTTGGCTAACCCTAGTCCTCCTCTAAGGAGGATTAGGAGGTCTTCTAGTGGCTAAGTCCTAATCTAATTAGGCTTAGTCCAAGGTTCAACCAATTTGGATTTTATACAAGTCCTAATCCAATTAGAACTTGAATGAACCATGACTTAACTTGAACTCTTCAATCCTAACCCAATTAGGAGTCATCTTGATTCATTAGGTTGATGATTAATTATGACTTAAGAAATCCTAATCCAAATTAGGACATATTTGATTTTAGTCCTAATCTAATTAGGACTCTTATTTGAATCCGAAGTCCTAATCCGATTAGGACTCTAGGAATCCTATTCCAAGTAGGAATCCAATTTTAATTCAAAACTCCTAATCTCATTAGGATTGTAGGAATCCTATTCCAAGTAGGAATCCCAGTCCTACTCCAACTAGGATTCCCAGTCCTAATCCAATTAGGACTCTAGGAATCCTACTCGAAGTAGGACTCTTGTTTTAAGTCCAATTAATTCCCTTTGTTCCTTCTTCAACTGAATATCAATCGAATTGATTACTTGTGATTCCTAATCACGATTCAACCATCGGATCGGTCAATACTTCTAGTGTGTGTGACCCCATAGGTTCTATTCTGACTGGTAATGAGATATATTGCGATCTCTATCACAATATCATTGAAAACTCCTTTCAATGGATTGGAACGATTCCAACTCTGCTCATTAGGGTTTATCGATCATCGAGATAATCCCTGTGAGTCCCACCATCCACCAGTGACACCTAGCAGCATGTAGTGGCTACCCAGTAGAATAGAATGATGAACCTCTAGGTGCAGTTATCATGTGATACAGTCTTACTATCGTGGATCCCTACAGGACGGAGGTCATGGACAACTCGTCAAACCCCATCGTCTGTCATATGTGAAGATTTATTCGACTTAAGTTCGAGAGTGGAAAACTCTTTCTCCACTGTGCATACTGCCCCGGCCGAGGTCTTACGAACTCAGTCTTATAAATCACATAGGATCTCTCCTTATCTATCAAGGTCGATAGATTCCTTATAGGTGCATACCCTACTCCTACAGTGAACTTACTGCAGCCAATCTACACTACATGGACCCATATGGCTAGAGACCATGTATGTGTGCAGTCAAACTACAATAACCTCACCGTGAGTAGCCGACGCACCGCAGGTCAAAGGACCAGTCACACTACTGCAACATCAAGCAAGTCACTGACGAGTGGATAGACATCCAAGTGACTTCTTGTCTTGGTCACGCTCAGTACCCTTGTTCTCTAACAAGCACCTGCACTATCACTTCAGTGTCCCTACACTGTGGACTCAAGTCTCGTCCATCCAGAAGGAAAGTGATCTGTGCACTGATCGGATCGATCACCGTCCTCGTGATGATCCATTGATCAGGAGCATTTAGAAATTAATCACCAATGATATATGGCTCAAATTCTCAACTCTTGAGAATATGTATCATCATCTTATTAATTTCTTGGACGATTCATAGACACATAAATAATATGAATGAAAGATGCCTTTTATTTATTCAATAACAAATAGTCAAGTACAAAATTATGTCCCTAGAATTAATAATGTGTCAGCCAGATTGGCTTCTAGGGCATACATCTAACATATATTTGGTTATCAGGTTGGGCATTTTAGCCAGTCCCTCTCATAGCCAACATTGCTGCATTGATTGCAAGTCGGACAATGACAACAGCAACATTTTCATGCATAAAACAATCAACAGCACTTGGTTGTTTTCCTCGTCTCAAAATTATTCACACATCACGGAAGTTCATGGGTCAGATATATGTTCCGGTCATAAATTGGTTTCTGCTGGTCTTCTGCTTGGCATTTGTTGCCACCTTTGGAAGCATAACTGACATTGGCAATGCATATGGTAATGTAGAATCAATTCTGATTCCTTGATATTTCTTTTCCATTCAAACAATAAATTTCCATTTGTCATATTTGTTTCGCAAAGTTCCCTTAACAGAAATCTAAATTAGGCAGCCTTGAGAAACTAATGGCTGCTTTTCGAGGTTTTATATTTGAAAATCATGATTTTATTTTTTCAATGAATATCAAACGTGATATTGAATCCACATTTTGAATTGGGTCAAATTTTGAATCCAAGTCTAATTCATTTCATTTACCTCATATTCAATATTTATTTTATTGATCCATCAGTTTTTTTTTTTTTTTTTGGGGGGGGGGGGGGGGTCAAATCATGTACATGTTTGTTTTTTATATATCCTAAACATATTATTCAACAGAATAACAACTAAACAATGTATAGACATTATTAACAACCCATTCCACTTGGCTATATATTATCATCAAAAACACAGATTGATTATTACCTACATAACATTTATCACTATATACAAATCTGTTTCTTAATGTCGATGTGGATTGTGAAAAATATAATTCATGGTTTTGGGCTATTTGGGTTAAGACAAGTCACTTAATGATCCATAAATTGTCCATATTTGTGATTGGTCATATTTATCGGTCCAAGTGTAGTCCAACTGACTTTGGTTGAAACTAGATCAGATTCTTTTTGTGTAAGTTTTGGATTGCAAGTGGGTCAATGTAATCCATTTGCAGCGCTGACTGCATGGTCCATCATCTTGGAGTAAAATGGACGTTACTGGCAAGCCTTTGGGCTTGATTATGGTTACTGCATTGTGCATGCTGAGGTATCTTGCCTAAGTACTCCAGAAATGTATCTCTTTATTTCTAAACTTTGCACAGGAAATCAGATCCTTCTCTTGTAATGAAGATATTATTTCTTCCTGTACCTGTTGGTTGTACAGTGGCACTATGCTGATTCCCTAGCTCAATCAATATTACCTTATTTGCACGCAAACTTCTTTGATGATACTGTTAAGAAGCATAATTAAAGAAAAGATTAGTAAGAAATCAATGAAGAATATGGTAAAGAAGAAAACTCTTGCAATCTGAAATTATTTCAGCATATATAATACATTCTTTTAGCCATACTTACGTGCATTTCATGCTCTTCCAGCATACACCTTTCAGCCTGACCTGATGCTTATTTGGTTTTTTCTAAGATTCATATCTATTATTGTAATAGGCTATGTAAGATTTTTCCCTAGCTGGCTAAAGAGTCCTTCTGTTGAGGTACTGGAGTCCAATAAGACTTCTTAATTCTTATGATATACTCCATGAGTTAGTATTGAATATCTTTTCATCTTAGGTTATGCATTCGTAATTTTCAGACATGCTGCTGACTGTCAACTCAATGGCTGCAGTTGATGTGTGCTCTGATGTCTTTACTACATGTTCGTGTCTTATACTTCATTTGAACTAATATTTGGGCATGTGCAGTGCACGTGATACAAGGATGGATGTAATCCCATCTAATTCATGCGTTTTTATTAATACACTCCTCATTGTTTCATGCACTTTTCCCCCTCTCTTTCCCTTTAAGATAGCAGGCTGAACCAAGCAAAGCACAATTTTGAAGACGAGGGCATGTCTAGAATGAGACATGGACAGATACCTTAGAGTGAAATTAGACACGGTAATAGGCATTCATGGATGGATATGAACAGATGGAATGTTGTTCTTGTGTCCAAAGTGAATTGCTATAAGTACATCAAAGATTGACTAATGGAATTGGATGAAAAAATTGGAAGGGCTATTCGATTGACTTGGTGCTGAGTAAAGATCAAATGGATCTTCATGATCTCAAAAGAGAAATTGAGAGAATGGACAAGGATAGGCAGATGAGAGTTTATTTTGTTATTTTATATTAAGCAAACATGGCAGGTGGCTTGGAGAGAGAGATGGAGGGACCCAGAGATGGAGGCTCAAAGTGTGTAAAGGTGGACATAAAACTAGTTGTCAGAACCGGCTCAAAAGGAATTGGTGTTGTAAAAGTAGAAATAAGACTAATTTCTAGCACCAGCTACTTTGACACCAAAAATCATATTATAATTAGTGGATATATCTTTGAAACACTTGAGTGATGTAAGCTACAAGAAGAAATTCACAAAAGATGAAAATAATATTTAAACCTTAACTAACTAGCCTCCTCGCTTCTTAATGGGTTAAGTTTTTCAGACAAAGGCGGGGATGAAATTTTATAACATTTTACAGGCAAGTCCTAACCTGATGGCAACCAGCTAGTTGGTACTAAATTCTAGGCCATGGCAACTTCGGGCAAGAGAGGGCTTGCCATGAAGTGTAGGTGGTCAGTTGGCAAGTTGGTAGATCTACTGTATAGGTTTTATTAATATAAACCAAGAAGCCCAATTAGAATGTGATTACTGAAAGAAGAAAAGTAGTTATAGGTAAACTAAGGTATCACAATTTTCTTTTTTTTTTTTAATTTGTTTTCTTCAGTACTATTTTTTTCTTTTTATTGTGTTACATGCAGTTAAATTATATTTTTTACATGTGCTCTTCTTTTTTTCCTGTTTGGGTCTTTTATATATAGAATCTTTTTTTGCAGGCACTGCAGAACTTGGAATAATGATGATGACAACAATTCTAGTAACCATCATTATGCTTCTAATATGGCAGATTAACATCTTCATAGTGCTTTTGTTTGTCATATTCTTTCTGGGGCTGGAATTAGTTTTCTTCACTTCTGTTTTGGGTAGTGCGGAGGCTGGAAGTTGGGTTTTGTTGATTTTTGCAGCAATATTGTTTATGATAATGTACATATGGACTTATGGGAGCAAGCTAAAGTATGAATCTGAAGTTAAACAGAAGCTTTCAATGGATCTGATGATGGAGTTGGGCTGCAACCTTGGTTCCATTAGAGCCCCTGGTATTAGCTTAGTTTACAATGAGTTAGTGAAAGGAATTCCAGCAATATTTGGACACTTTCTGACCACCCTTCCAGCAATCCACTCTATGATCATATTTGTGTGCATAAAATATGTGCCAGTTCCTGTAGTTCCTCAGAGCGAAAGGTTTCTCTTCCGGCGTGTCTGCCCAAAGAGCTATCACATGTTTCGTTGCATCGCTAGGTATGTCGTATCCCAGTGTTTTGGACATGGACATGACTTAATTTTGTTGGAGCATTAGTTTGTGAAAACATAAGGTTATTTGGAGACAAGGTCATGCTTATTGATGTGGTCATATTCTGAAAATGATAATCATGCTGATTTCATATTTCTTGGGTTGGTGGTCTATCAAGCTCAGTTACTGCTGGCCCTAATAATTTATTTTAAGATAATATTAGCGTATGTACGGTCTCTATCACAACTTTAGCCTTGAGGTTGATTTGCTAAGTTGGAATTTTCTAATAGGGTTAAATAATGTAAAAATTTGGAAAAATAGAGAGTTTAACCAATTGATAAGAGATAGAGAGACATATTCGACAAAAAAAATAAGGTTAAATAATTAATTTATGATGTTCATATTATCAATTTTTTACATGTATTTATTTATAATTTGAATAAGTTTTGGGGTTATAATGCAAACAATTATATCTTGGAGCACCATGAAGTCCGAGTTGATTACTCTAGATACCACTACCTGTACTAAGGCAGAGTGAATTAAATTTTATTTCTTAGAGCTACCTTTAGTACCTAAGTCAGTTTCAGCCATATCAATCCATCGTGATAATAAAGCCGTGATAAACTGACAAATCAAAAAGAGTACTAATGAAAAGATGAACCGACATATCCGGATTCGTTATGTATTTGTAAGATAACTCAAAAGAGAAATGTCATTTTCTTGAAATTTGTCAAGTTTGAGAAAAAAAATGGCAGACCAATCAACTAATAGTTTGGTCACCGATAGTGGATACTCAACTCTATGATTAGAGATCCCATAAAGAAGGTTCAATATGGTAGAAACAAAGCTGATTGAGTGATCGAGTCAAATCACATTTCTCGAAGTATGTCTCATCCCATTCTATGAAGTGTACTCTTATTAGTAACAAAAATATATCGAAAATATTGGGTTATACTCTTAATGAGTTCAAGAAAGAAAATCTGTAGGGTATTAGGTCACAAATACTTTTAGAGGATTTATCGATGTGAGAATTGTTGTGCAGGCCGCGACTAGGAGTTTAAGCTAGCCCTAACAAAATTCTTATAAAAAATCAAGGTACTAAGAGCAAGGCATCAAGGTACTAAGTGCAAGGCATCAAGGTACTAAGTGCAAGGCCTTTAAATGGCCATGTGTGTGATACGTAGAAGTTCGAGTCAAACGACCTAGTTCAAGGTCAAATTTACTATGGTTCCTTCAGATAGATACTGTCACGACCCCCGCCCTACTTCCAGCGGGCCGCCACGACGGTCCTAGGGTGCGGGTAGGCATAAGGCTACCAGCCACCACGTAGAACCCTACTACCTATCAATCATCAATAAATTCTGAAAATTTTGGCATGATGCATGCACAAAATGATCACCTTTCCTATGGTGACTTGTCAGGATTATCTCAATACATACAACACACTACCTGTCAGAGCAGCAATCACATAATCTGTCACATAATAAACATGGACAATATATAGCCATACATTATCATAGGCACACAACTGATCTGCACACATATATATATACCTGCTTCCCAATCCATCCATGGTCAAACCCATATCCACAACAGGATCTATGACTGTAACTATACACTATATACAACAGAAGGTTTATAATACACCAAAAGGGTTTAAACCTCTATCTACATTATACTATACTATGGAGCGGCACAGCTAGCAGGCAACCACTAATCCTGCTCCTCTCTATACAATACCTGCCCTGCAATCAAAAACACCAAACTGGAGAGTGAGTATATGAATACTCAGTGAGTGGAGTAGAGAGTACTATGCACATAAGACCAGATATAATCATGGTTCGAGGTGAAATCTCAAGAGCATATGAGCAGTCATCAAGAACAGGATACGCATAACTCAACATAAGAAATATGGAGTAAATCATCACAATCCCAATCAACTCATCTGAAGCATATATAGAATAATCAAATAAGTATGTATGATAACATGAATATGCCCAACAGGTTATAGTACTAAAACATATAAATCGGGTGTCAATAGGCTGAATCATCAACAAGACAGCTATCGGGAGGTGGGTTTTACGCCTCAGGCGAACCAGCAACAACTCCCTACTGTCACATGCATATGCAGGATAAAACACCATACCGATAATATAAATGCTAGACAGCTATCGGGAGGTGGGTTTTACGCCCCAGGCGAACCAGCAACAACTCTCTACTGTCACATGCATATGCAGGATAAGACACCATACCGATAATGTAAATGCTAGACAGCTGTCGGGAGGTAGGTTTTACGCCCCAGGCGAACCAGCAACAACTCCCCACTATCACATGCATATGCAGAATAAGACAAATAGATTACAACACTGAAATATGCAAATCGGGTGTCAATATGCAAGGTCATCACTAGACAGCTGTCGGAAGGTGGGTTTTACGCCCCAAGGCGAACCACAACAACTTCCCTACTGTCACATGCATGCATAGAATATGACACCACACCAATATGTAAATTAGGGTGTCCATATGCAAAGTCCTCACTAGACAGCTGTCGGAAGGTGGGTCTTACGCCCCAAGCGAACCACAACAACTTCCTACTGTCACATGCATATGCAGGATAAGACACCATACTGATCATGTAAATGCTGGCCAGTATTCAGAACAGAAATCCATAGAAACATCTCACATCTATATACTAAACGGCACTTCGCGAGAATTCTACATCCGCGAAAAGCCGTACTGCACCTCGCGGGGTCTTACTATGCCCGGCGGCAAGCAAAATATAAGTCGTAGGACCGGCCGATCCTATGCTTAGGGCCGTGTCCCCCCTAGGAAGGGACTGGGCTCCGCCCACCCAGAAGGCTACTATGTGCACACAGGCTGATGTTCAACCCCATCGACTATAGGTGTCCTGCAGATACTGCCAAGCCATGCATGAATGTCATAATGCACCCTCCCAATACTCTACTAAAAAGGAGTATAATCAAGACTACCACTCACTCGGCCACGACCCAATCATAACTAACATCAGGGTTGGAAGTGAGGAATCACGAGAGTACAATGCAACTCAATATACCATAAGAAGGGCTCTACAAGTCTTTGAAATAGAGAAAATGAAATCAATTTACAAAAGAAGTCATTTCACAATTCGAAATCAATTTAATTACTCATCTACCCCTCGTAATTCTTTTCAATGTTCCCTCAAATGCATGTACAAAATAATCAAGCATAGAGAACAAAATATAGAGGAATCTACCACAACAATTAATCAATAAGCTCAGGTGGAATCAAGTCACACTTGGCAACATTCATGAAAATGAATAAAGAATGTGCTCATGGAGCAAAGTACATGACTCCCACTCACCTGTCAATCCGGCACAGCCTTGATACGCCTCCAAAAATCTACAGCAGGCAGGGGGAACTTCTTCCTCTTGTTCCCTATCTTCTTGCCCAACTGTGACATGTATTTACAATACATTTAGTCTTGTATCAAGGGTCATAATCTGCGTGCCAATTATAATATAGGAAACTTTAATTGATTCAACTCCCCCGTTTCCTAAATTTTTTCTTTTCTTTCTTTTTTTTTCTTTTTCTATTAATTAACTCATCATTTATGTATACTAGGAATTTCCTTGCATGAGTACAAGGTCTCCTTAGCTTAATCTAGGCTTAACACCCTATTATAGCATGAAATCCCCTATTTTTCCACCTGGATGAACAGTAACTCGGACCGACAGCCGGTTACTTCATCCCGGGTTTGATCTATTTTTCATACTCCAAATTTGATGAAATTTTTACCTAACATTCCACACTCATAGGGGATTCCAAAAAGGTAATCACCATCGGAGGCCGTTTGACCTCCGAAATAATTCGCCGAAGTTGGGACTTCAACACAATTTTTTTGTAGTGCCGAAAAAATTTGTCGAAATCCGATTCTTCCTCTTTTAACCACCTCTACAACCCTTATCCGACCCCTCTAGACTACATCCACCCTTTGTATAGCCTAATATCATCAAAAGACTAGATAGGGACGGATATTTACCTTTTTCTTTTTGAAAATCGAGGTCCTTGCGTAGAGGAAAAGGAGATCTACACTTTTTCTTGCAGCTGGCAGTGCAACCGGGATTTCCTTCCCTTCCTTTTTCTTCTTCTTCTTCCTCTTCTTTTCTTCCTTTCTTTTCCTCTTCTTTTTCTTCCTCTCTGTCGCCTGAGACTCCCCCCTCTCTGTTTCAATACAACGCCTCAGCCAGCTCAAACCCATGAATTAAGTCACATCAAACACTATTCACCCTTTGTTTAATTTTATTAAATTTTCATTTTGCCCCTAACACTTCAACAGATCTACTGTTATGCCATTAACTTTTGATTCCTTTCCAATTTTACACTTACCACTTCAACGCATTTATAACTATGCCATTATCTTTTGATTCCTTCCAATTTTATCCCTTATATCAATTTTAAAGGACTATTCTATCCCTTTTTATATAAATAAAAAAAAAATTTGGGGTTATTACATCCTCCCCCCTTATATAAAACTCGTCCTCGAATTTAAAAGAGTAAATTACCTGATTACTCAAAGAGGTGAGGGTATTTGCTCTTCATACTCTGCTCCAACTCCCAAGTGCATTCTTCAACATTATGCCGGTGCCATTGGACCTTCACCATACATATTTTCTTATTTCTTAGCTTCCTGATTTGAGTATCAAGGATAGCTACATGAATCTCTTCATAAGAAAGGTCTCCCTCTACTGTCACTTCCTGCACTGACAGCACATGGGATGGATCCGGCACATATTTTCGGAGCATAGATATGTGGAATACTGGATGCACATGGCTGAGGTTTGGAGGTAGTGCTAGTCTGTAAGATACAGTGCCAACCTTGTCTAATATCTCAAAGGGGCCAATGTATCTGGGACTAAGCTTGCCTCTCTTTCCAAACCTCATTACCCCTTTAATAGGGGAGATTTTTAGGAAGACATGATCCCCAATGCCAAACTGCACATCTCTCTTCCTGACATCTGCGTACTCTTCTACCTACTAAACACTGTCCTCAACCTTTCCTGTATCACTAACACTTTTTCTGATCAGTGCATCTACCACAATATTAGCTTTTTCCCGGAGGTGAGTATAGACAAGGCATAAATTTTATCAATTCCAATCATCTTCTCTGTCTCATATTGAGTTTCTTCTGGGTAAAAAGGTATTTTAGACTTTTATGATCCGTATACACCTTACAAGATTCATCAATCCGAAACAGAAGGTATTTGTTCTTTATTGTTACCTTGTCAATCCTCGATAACCAATACATAACCTCAAACTTCCATCCTTCTTCTTTACAAACAATAGTAGAGCTCTCCAAGGTGACACTCTAAGTCAAATGAAGCTTTTATCAAGCAGATCTTGCAACCGTTCCTTTAATTCTTTTATTTTAGTTGGAGCCATTCTATAGGGGGTTTTTGAAAGTTGGTGTGGTATTGGGAGTCAAATTAATTACAAATTCAATCTCTCTCTGGTGGCAAACCAGGAAGATCTTCCGAAAAAAACATCAAGATATTCATTTACTACTGGAATATTCTCCAATTTGGTCTCCTTTCAAGTATCCATTGCACAAACTAAATAAGTCTTACACTCCTTTCTTAATGCCTTCCTAACTTTCAGGGCAGAATTTAGATGTAATGATGAATTACATTACACAGATGCATCGCTTTGAAAGAAGAACCCTGGTTCTTCAAATATCTCGAATATCACTCTTTTACTGTAGCAATCAATATGCGTGTGGTACTGAGACATACAACCTATTCCCAAAATGATGTCAAAGTCTTGCATGTCAAGTTATATAAGATTTGTCACTAACTCTCCTACCTCTATTTGAATTATGCAATTCTTGCACTAATGTCAACAATTACTGTTTTCTATAGGGGTGTAGGAACATATAATGGTTCTTCTAGTTTCTCATCACAGTCAATATTTTTGACCAATTTAAATTGACTCGATCCACTATACTTTCGCTGCACAACTCTGATCAATATCCTCTGAATTTATTAATTGACTTTCTATCAAAATGCAAATTTTGATTGCAAACTGAATGATATAAAATTTTATGTCTCAAGTAGAGCTAAAAGAAGAACTCTTAAGTCTCATCCCGAAATATATCTTACTCAGTTGTAAATGACTCATAAAATAACATACAGAAAAACCCTATGCTCCATAGTGTAATCCTATACTTAATCCTGACTCACCCGATTGCTCTGACAGGACTCTTCTTAACCTTTGCTCTGATACCAAGTTTTGTCACGACCCCCGCCCTGCTTCCGGCGGGCCGCTGCGACGGTCCTAGGGTGCGGATAGGCATAAGGCCACCAGCCACCACGTAGAACCCTACTACCTATCAATCATCAATAAATTCTGAAATTTTGGCATGATGCATGCACAAAATGATCACCTTTCCTATGGTGACCTGTCAGGATTATCTCAGTACATACAAATACTACCTGTCAGAGCAGCAATCACATAATCTGTCATATAATAAACCTGGACAATATATAGCCATACATTATCACAGGCACACAACTGATCTGCACACATATATATATACCTGCTTCCCAATCCATCCATGGTCAAACCCATATCCACAACAGGATCTATGACTGTAACTATACACTATATACAACAGAAGGTTTATAATACACCAAAAGGGTTTAAACCTCTATCTACATTATACTATACTATGGAGCGGCACAGCTAGCAGGCAACCACTAATCCTGCTCCTCTCTATACAATACCTGCCCTGCAATCAAAAACACCAAACTGGGGAGTGAGTATATGAATACTCAGTGAGTGGAGTAAAGAGTACTATGCACATGAGACCAGATATAATCATGGTTCGAGGTGAAATCTCAAGAGCATATGAGCAGTCATCAAGAACAGGATACGCATAACTCAACATAAGATATATGGAGTAAATCATCACAATCCCAATCAACTCATCTGGAGCATATATAGAATAACCAAAATTCCTTTTTCTTCTTCTTCTTCCTCTTCTTTTCTTCTTTTCTTTTCCTCTTCTTTTTCTTCCTCTCTGTCGCCTGAGACTCCCCCCTCTCTGTTTCAATCCAACGCCTCAGCCAGCTCAAACCCATGAATTAAGTCACATCAAACACTATTCACCTTTTGTTTAATATTATTAAATTCCCATTTTGCCCCTAACACTTAAACAGATCTACTGTTATGCCATTAACTTTTGATTCCTTTCCAATTTTACCCTTACCACTTCAACGCATTTACAACTATACCATTATCTTTTGATTCCTTCCAATTTTACCCCTTATATCAATTTTAAAGGACTATTCTATCCCTTTTTATATAAATAAAATAAAAATTTTTTTTGGGGTTATTACAGATACTATCAGCACTAAGTGAAGTTCAAATTCACAGGATACCTCACCCATTGCATAGTATAAGGTACCCAAATATTCTACTTTATGATTTTTAAAATATTTAAATATTTTGTTGGAGATTGTTGGAGTTTTAATTTTAAAAAATAAATTTTCTTATCTCATAAATTTTAATTGTTTTAAATGCTTTAAAATACCTTTTTGTTAGATGTCTCTTTTAGAAGTATTGTGACTTTTAGAAAGAGAACATTAATTTCTGAAAAGATATAGTATTTCTGAAATATTACGTATATTCGGAACCATCACGTTATTCGGATAGAGTCTATAAATAGACTGCTCTGGGATTAATCCAATACAATGTGTTCTCTCTCGCTGTATCTGTGTTCGAAGAGTTTCTTCTACAGATAGAGTTCTTCCACTCTTTCAAATTTTCTTCTTTCCATCCTTCTCTTTTTTTAGGTATCTGAAGGAGTCGGTTGGATCAAGCTTCCCCAACAATCGTGCTCGTTAGAGGAGGATTGGGCTAAGCTGAATTATTGTATCTTGAGGACAAGATCACCATAGACCCACGTGTAGGGGCTGAATTACATTTGTAGGGCATTGTTTATCGCACCACTTTATCCAGGCAAAAATTTTTCAATCTTTTAAATTTATTTTAATAGATTATTCTTTTATAATAATATTTTATAATAATAATATAGCAATATTTAGGCAATATTTTTTTTTCAACAAACAAGAGGCTTTTTGATGAAATGGATAGAGTGGATTAAAGCTATTATTACTTCCAACGAAGTTGTTGTTTTGATTAATGGAAAAGCTAAGGTGATTATTCATGATTTTATTACTATGGATTCTAGTGATCTATTTAAAGTCATCTTGTTTGCTCATGTATAAATAGATTGTTTTGATTAATGGAAAAGTTGGAAATAGGAGCAGTTGACAGAGCTGTTGGGAACCACCACCATCTACTCAATTAAAATTATACAACTATAGCTCCAATCTTAATGACTATGGCCTTGTTTGGCAGAGCTGTTGGTAGTAGAGCTTTTGAAAATAGAGCTTTTTGAAGTAGACCTTTTATAAAAAACTATTTGCTGTTTGGTAACTATATTTTTAAAGTGATGTGTAACTTTAATATGTGTTTGGTAAACAAACAAAGAAAACACTTTTGGTATGACAAAATAACCATAAAAGATATTGCATATTATTATATAATAGTGCATAATAAAATATAATATATATTAATACATAAATATATGATATAGTATAATATTATTGTAATGTAATATAATATTATTATAATATAGTAATATAATATTGTATACTATACCATAATAATATAACATAATTTGATATTATATAACATAACATATCAATATATTATGATATAATATAATATAATATAATATTATATTCATAGTATAATATAATAATAAAAGTATAAAATATTATAAATTATATATTAAAAGATATTTAGGATTTTTTGTTTCCTTTTTTGGGACTTCTATATATTTCTGTAATATAAAAGGATATTTTCTACAATTATAATATTTTATTATGGGTATTTTGGTTTAACAAGAAAAAAATTATAAATTAAAACAACTTTCTAAAAGTGCCTTTCCGAAGAAGCTCCATTTTGGAGCTTCTTTGAAGAAGCTGTTTTAGTTTTTGGCAAAGCTAAAATAACTTTTCGATATTTTTACCACACCTCTATTCCATCCAAAAATACTTTTGAAAGGTCAAAAAGTGCTTTCTGACCCATCAAAAGCTCTGTCAAACGAGGCCTATATAGCTGGAGCTCCTATGTAATTGTAGAGGCATAGGCTGTGATAGAGTTTATAGGCATTCTTGCAACTTGTATATTGATTGATTGGGTCTATTTTTGAAGTGATTGCAGATTCTATTGACACTTTATAGTGGGATGGGTCCATTTTGTTATAGATTTGTATCTTTTTTTGCAAAGATTGTTCAAGCTGAGTTTTGAAATTCAAGTTTAATGTTTTCTAAGAAAGTAATAACATCGGTAGCTGGATCACAAGTCATTATTGAAAAGCCAAACAAAAATGGGCTAGAATAAACTTGTCATAGCTCATGGAGGCACTCCCACCACATTATAGAACCATGGGGCCCACCGCAGCAGCAACAATAATATTTTGATATAACTATCAATTAGACTTGGATAAATTGTATCAATGCTGCTACAACCCAATATTAAAATCTACCTAAGCTAGCAAAATGTTTGTACCAAAATCGCCAAGCCAAAACTTAGTAGATGATAAAGTCCAACATGGCCTTACACAACAGAGTTTCATGTTGTAAAAAAATTTATGGTCTACTTGCAACGTGATGCCCTTGAATACATACGCTTGCGACTCAAACCGTCATGCATAGCTTTGTGTCATTGACCCGTCTCTCTTCCGCAACCATGTGGGCCTACCACGAGCATTCCTTTCTCCAAAACCTATGCTTGCCGATGTCGACAGACCCCCAATTCGAATTCACAGACCCATATAGTTTCTATGCGGACATAAGCTCTACCGGTCCTACCCGCCCGTCGCCCTCCTGAACGCATCTAGTCCCGTCCATCAGCGGAATCTGATCCAGTTTTCAATAATGGACGGCAGATGTTGCTCCCAAGATCCATATAGCTAAGCGGGGAGAACTCCAACGATCGCAAATCGCAAATCCAATTTCTTTCTGCCGGCTGCGATTTCCTCCCCCCTCCCAAGAAAGAGCTCAGCGGTTCTCTCTCTTCGTCTTCGATCCCAGTTCTTGATTTCGGAATAGATCCTTTTTGAGGCGATCCCCTCTCCCAAGAAAGAGCTCGTCAGTTCTCTCTTTTGCTTTTCGACTTTGATTCCGGCTCTTGATTTCGGGATCGATCCTTTTTGAGGAGGATTTGGATGATTCCTCGAGATAGGTTTTCATCTGCCGGCTGGGAATTAGAAAACCCATCGGCGGATTTCCCTTCTCCAAAGCACTGATAGATAGCGGATGGGAACGCGATTTGGAATACAGAGAAGACGGATGGGGGGTTTTCTTGGTCGCTTCGTACTGCCTCTGCTACTCTTAGCAGGTATTGGTCTCTCTCTTTCTCTCGCATATCATCTTGGATGAATCTTTCGTAACTTCTGTGGTTCTTGAATGATACCTTCAACAAGGTTTCCAAATTTGAGGAGATACGATTCGTTCTTGAATGTTTTAAGGATCTAATAGTGGTTTCCTCTTTTGCAATCATGAGAACATTATCGTGTAATCTGTTCACGTTTTAGTCGGAAACAAGCTATCCAGGAGCAGGATGAATGTTCCTGGTGTACATGTTTAGTTGTCTTGATGGCGAAGTTTTTCATGTTGGTGTTTGTATTGTCGACTTATGGTTTGTATAGTATTAACAAAATTTCCAAGAAATATCCTAGGCTTTTGAGTGATGGAGGGGAAGCTTTTTCTTCAGGGTTTGGCCAATTTTGTGTATTTCTTTATCTGACACTCTCTTACTTAATCAAGACTCCTTTCATTGGGGCTCTGGACCTAACAATCTAGTATTACTGTTAGTTGCAATGAGTGGCAGGGAGAAATTTTGCGAAGCAAGAAACGTCAGCAAGATGAGATAAAATTTTTGAAATAATCTTGGAACGTTGAGTACCAACCTTGAGCTCATCAATAGCTTCTTAACAGGACTAACGGTACTGTTTCTTGGATCGATGTGGCAGTTTGGAGTGATCACATAGAATAGTTCTTTTTGTACCATGGCATCAAAGAGCAGTGGCTAGCACTTGCCTCGGTCCACCGGGAAGGTGATGCGCTCTGGTGTTTTCATTGTTTTCAAAGGGACCAAGTGAATATCTCATGGGTGAAGCTTATTCTCTTGATACTTTGTGCTGTCCAAATTGAATACGAAGATTCTACTCTTCCCAAGATAAGGCATATGGGTGGTTTTGAGTACCAAGGCTTCCTATCTGCTTTGCTTAGCTCCTGGAAGAGGATGTTGAAATTTAAGTCTAGATGTGATGTCCCTACTATATCATGGTTGCAGTTGATTCTCGCATCCATACGAGGAGAAATGAGATGTCTAGGTGATGGTTAACATGAGATAGTAGGCATTGACCATCCTTTGCTTGCTTTGTACAATGGGAACATTGCCTGGATATGGTTCTTTAGGACAGGGAATGCTTTTAAGGGCAGAATTTGTATACCTTCTAGCAATGCACAGAGAATTGACGGTGATATGGTGTGCTCCATCTCAAGGCTTACCTAGGCATGTGTCTTGTGGCATATTAAGATGAATTGACAGCTTGCGAGTTGATACAAGGGCATACCACATGCTGGTACATGACCGGTACACCCCGTACTGTGATATTTGAAACTTTGATCTCCAAGTTACGAGGTAACTAAACTCAATTGGGTTTATCGCCCATTGCTTACTCAGGTCGTTGGCTGCTTGTCACCTCTATATCAATGTGGTAAGATGGGTCCAAATTCCACAATCGAAGAGTCTGATTGCACGGTACATTGGAACAGCTCATAAAAAATAATTTTCTGTAATATAATATGTCCCATAAGGCCTTGTGTTGTTGGTTAGCTATGGGAGTCGATGCATGATAATGGTTTAGTAATCCTCATGTAGTAGGGAATCAAGAGGTTGCAATATGCTGGGCCTTTGGACAGGTTAGCCTTATTTATAGACTTGACCATGCAATTGCTACCCTAAAATCAGCCATCATTATGAAGATCAATGCATATAATGAAAAGATATTCAGGGTGCTTATAAAAATTGAGCATATCTAAGTGGAAGAAAATCTTTTTCTATAACTCATTCATGAGAACACTTATTAAACGTGTAACTAGCTCAATGCCTTCTATCTACATCCATTCTGAAACCTAGAGAGTGGAGGCCCAAGCTTCTCTTGAGCCTACATATGAATATTGTGTTGCTTGGCTTCGCCTTAGGGAGTGCAGATCTGACCTGCTATCAGGTTTATCTTTTTACTATCCAATCCTATAAAGTGTTCATTGCAGTGGGACTTGTATTTGTTATCTCTTTATATGTATATACACAAAAGAAATCTTGCTTCCTTTGTGCTAAAAATGCACTTACCATATGTATTCTTTCTCTCTCTTGAATGTTTTGCTTCCATTAGAAATTGGGAAGTCTTCTTCATTAGGCATGGAAGTCAAGATGCTTTGTAACTCTTCTAGCTAGTTAATACCTCTCACCCTAGTTTAGAGGGGCTGACCTGGCATGCCATGCACAAGCAAACTTACTATGTGGACATTAAGGTACCTCCTCATGGGAACCCATTTGCCACTCGCGATACCTTGACCATTGGAGATTTGACTCACCTAAAACACTTGTCAAATACACTAATTTTATTGATCCTATTGGAGGTTTTTAATTTAAAATCATGACATGATCCTTCTCTAGAATTTTAAAGTTTAGAATTTTGAGATTTTTTAGGAGTGTTGATTGGAGAAGCACGAGAGGATCAGGGGAGACAAATATGAATTTGGAAAGTTATACACAAAGTAGAAATCTCCAATTTCATATAGTAGGATTCTTACGAAATTTATTGCTTAACCAAACACCTCGTATGATAAAATCATAACTTGAAAATGATGAAATATTATGATTTTATAATACATCCAACATCCAGATACACCCTTCAAAACTGTTAAAGCATATCTTAGGTCTTAACCTGTGACTTAGCTTGTTCTGACTCCAAAAACTAAATCTTATAAAAATATTTGAATGATTTTAAAATGATGTAAAAAATAACGTGTGTCAAATGTCAGCACTTCAAAAAATTATATTTTTTAAATTCCATAACAATAGCGACTTGGCTCGTGCATGTGCAAGTTGCACCAAATTTGTATGGGTTACATGTTTTTAGTGCTTGATATACACCTGATTCATGGGCATGAATGGTAGGCCAATTCAGGAACTGCCACTTTCAAGGTTACGACTATCCTATTAATTTTGTTTTGACATATTTGCTCGACAACCTTAAGAGGAAGTGATTATATTAACCTATATGTATGCACACATACAATAGATGGTTGATTTGGACTTGAAGATATACGAAAACATGAATAAGCTGATTCAAATTTATTTGAGTAAGGATTGAATGATTCACGATGATTGAACTGAGCTCAGGACCACGTTGCCATGAATCTTTTTTCAGTTGGTCTCTTTTAAATCTGTTTCTAACTTATGAATTTTGTTCTTTTTATTGGTATTTAATATTTAATTATAATCATTGTCCACATATTGTAGTTCTAACTATGTAATTCTATCATGAATTGCTTTGTTATTTCTCATGTTTTCCTTTTAGCTATTGTTTCAGCAGGTTTCATGAGGGTAATTATTTTCCCTAAAATTTCTTTTGGTTTGTGAAATTATTATAGGCTTTTTGTTGCCCTTATGATTCTGCAGTTTCTAATTGTGAAGTGTAACTTATTAAATTGTGTTTGATATTTTTTCATCTAAATAATGTTATATGGATTGCCTGGTTCAAATTACATAGAAAAATGATTATTGTTTTCATTGAATTGAATCATGAAAGATAAATATTTCCTTTTGTGTGTGTGTGGATGGGGGGGGGGGGTGGCTAAGGTAGGGATTGGAGGGGACCAAATACGATGTATGACAAGGTTGACTAAGCTAAATAATCTTGCCTTGGGGCCTGTCGAGGAATCTAATGCCTTCTTCTTCTTCTTCTTCTTTTTTGAGTTTGGGGAAAAAAGGCGGTGAGAGGGGGGGGGGGGGACAATATCTTTTGCTGCCTAGAAGTTATGACATAATCTCTCACCATCAATGTTTGGAAGGTTAATTTTTGTAGAGCTTTATCATGTCAGTTTATGATCATTTACTACATGCAGAAGTTTATTTCGTTTTTTTCTTTGCAGGTTCTTTGCTCGACTGGAGCTTGATTTCTCTGGTCAATATGTTAATTTTTTTGGCCATTCAATTTACTGCTCCAAAAATAGGTATGCTTCTTGCAGTGTTGCATGTTATTTGCTTTTTTATTGACACTAGGTTGTCTGTTTTTCAATGAAAATTCTGCCATGCATGCTTTTATTTTCTCCTTAAGATGAATAATATTATGCTAACTTTCTTATTCTATTAATGTTTACATTCTCTAACTATATATGGATTTTCTTAGTTTCTTCAACCGTTTTCAGATATGTTGCTATAACATGTTGACTGTATCCATATGGATGTATGTGTATGCATTATGCATTATTGGCAATATAACTGGTGGTGATTGCATGATGCAATTAGTTCATGTTTTAGATTGAACATTTATTACTGTTGCCTTATCTTTGAAGTTCAGTTGATTTGTGAGCCAGTGCCCTACATTAAATATATACAGTAAGGTATGCCATATTGTATCGAACCGGACAATATAGAGCGTATCGTATCATGCTAGTTCGGTATATGTGCATGGTACGGAGCACGTACCGACACTTGGTACACGGAATTGGCCCCCGTACATGGCGTACCAATATAGTAGCAGGGTGGCACCAGTCCGGGGCCTAGTACCAATATGGCATACCTTGATGTAAAATATTTAGTAAAAATTGTCTTATCATCATGCCTTATAGGAACTTTTATTGTATGTCATTGTGTACCTATGTCATGGGTGCATCTGCATGTATTCAATTTTGATGGTTGTAAACTTTTTGTAAAGTTTTTTGTGGACCCTTTCAAAAGAAGATCATTAATGTTTCTTTCTGTAATTTCAATTTTTAATAATTGTTATTTTCAAGAAGTTAATGTATTAATCCTATAGTTATTATCATTAATATTGTAGAACTATGCTTATTTAGGATCATTCATGCATAAAACTTTAGACGTGCATCTTATATCAAGAAAAAAATGGTGAATCTGATCATGGTGCTAACACTATTGATTTTGAGTAACATCATGATAATATGCCATGGGAAATTGAAAAGTTAAATATAGTATGTAGAGTATAAAATTAATATTAGAAAGAAATAGCAAAATAGATCAAGTAACTCAACTACTTGGCTTGTACCTTTTCCTCAGACTCATCTCCCTTTGGTCCTTCTATGATCAAAAAGGAAATAAGGAACCAATCAGAGAAACGATGCTAGGAGTAATACATTAGCAAAACCAAAATAATAAAGGAGAAAAAGCACCTTAAAAGAAAACTTCTTCATCTTCTTGGGCTATGAGGCTTTTAAGCAGTCTTCTTGTGGAATGAGGAGAGCCATACCATGAAATCTGTCTCCATGTACAAGGCCTACTATGCATTAAAGATTGAGAAAGAGGCATAAAGGGATTAATAAAGTGATGGATAACCACCGAAGCTCAAACTAAAATCATGATTGCACCAAAAGTTATGTTAGTAGAAATTTGAAGGCCCATGCCTTTAGATTTATGTCAAGGTTAGTTGGTGGGGGTTGGGACATACCTAAACAAATTCTAGGCTTTATGGACACAAATTAGTGGGTGAATTTGTGATGGCACTTAATTTCTAGGGAAATAATGAACTTAGAAAAAAATGCATTGTTAGTCATGGGATAGGAGTCAGTTTCACAGCTAGGAGTGATGTGAAAACCACCGCCATTGCTGCCAATGTTTGATGGATAAACCAACTATATGAGACATTTGGACAATAAGAACCTATCTATCTAGTCTAAATAGTTGTATGTTGACTTCTAGGTTTAGGAATTGTTGGATGGCCACACGCATGTTGTAAGAGGCTTCAAGTGCGCCTAAGTGCCATTTGACTCCATGAAAGTTGTATGACCACCCTTTTGTGCCGAGTTAGCTAGGGGAAGTAGAATCAAATAATCAAGTTGAATTCCGGAGGCACCCATGACTCACAAATTCTGGTCAATATATAGGGTCTTGGAACACTTTAAGTGCAACCACCTAGGATCTCACCCAAAAAGACTAGCCAAAAGTTGTTATTTTTTTGATCCTTTACCTTGAATTAATGCCCAAAACCTTCCTAATGTATAGTAGATGGGGGACTAAACACAAGCTTGCACGGCTCCTGACACATTCCCCCTATTTAACATTGACCTCCTTGGCAGAGAAGGGTCGAATCAAAACAATCCAATCACATAAACCATGATTGGCTTGTGGTCAGCCCCAAAAGAGCTCATGCTTCAATGTTCCTAATCACACATGGCCGTTACAACTGGTATTGGAACTAACCCAACTTATGACCCATGTGTGACTAGGAGACATTGCAGCACAGGCCCTTTTGGAGCTGACCATGAGCTAATTATAGTGTATGTGATTGGACTGTTTTTGATGGGACCCTTCCTTAGTAAGGATGCTTAGGCTTAAACGAGAGGAGTGTGTGAGGACCTGGAAGACACATGCTTAATCCAATATTAGTTGTGCAGTGGGAAGGTCTTGTGTATTTAAGCAGGGCCAAGGACCCTAAATAACAGTTTCTATCTAGTCTTATTAGGAGATACTGGGTCATTACATTAAGTACCCCATCTACTCTTGTCTTTTGACGTAGTTGGTTAAAATTGATTTAAGCTCATTTGCTTTCCTCTTCTCTTGTTGGGGTGGTGATTTTCTACCAAACTTGTAGTGCTGATTTAGAGGGCATCTTGTTGATTTTAAAAGGCCGACAAGCAACCCTTTTGCAAGTCCAGGTGTCAATTCCACATGCAGGCAAATGTTTTGTGGTGTGTCATGCTTCAAATCCTTGTAGATTGATTCATCACTATCTGTTGCTTTGCTTATTTATTATTTATTATATTATGATATTTTTTACTTGTGCTTGAATGTTCATTTTATTTCAAAACTATAAACCTACTATGAGATCGATAAGGGCTTGTTTTATCTTGTTGGCATCTAGGCACTATTGGTAGGATTGTGGCTTGTTCTTTATTCATAAGCTTCCAAAATTAATGCAAGCTGCCTAATGTGCATTTTCTTCCACTTGTGCTTGCTTTGATCTTTTATAGCACACACCCTTTAGGTTTGAGCCAAGTCAAGTCTCCTTTTCCTCTTCTTAACATGAAAGGAACTCAAATCAGAAAAAAAGAAAAATAATATTACAAAAATGAGAAAACAGTTGATGAAACATAGACAGGAATTTGGGGAAAATTAAGGAAAAAATAAGGGAAAATAACCTCTATGTTGTTTCTCTATGTTGCTGGGTTCCTGTGAAAGCCTCATGAGCTTTAAGAATGTTGTATATATAACTCCTTCCATTCTTCCCTTCTCTCTCTATTTTTTTTTTGATAAAGATTTTGAATTTATTACTTTGTTTCTTGTTTCTTGAGTTTGTGAAGAGCTTTATTATGGACACCCCATAATTATCCTAGCTTTCCAACAATACACCTAAGTCCTAACTATGAAGGGCTAAGATTGAGTGGTTATACTTAGTTAAATCCAAAAGTGGCAAGCCGATATGGCGAAATGGTCAAGTTTAAAATTTTTTAATGGTTCCTCATGACTTGTCAAGCTATGATCTTTATAAAGAAGTAGAAAGCTCAAGAAAAAATGGTAAAGTTAAACCTAACTAGATATTTATCAAAAAATGTGCTGAAGAAAGAAAATCTAAGGAAAGAATTTGGATAAGGATATTCTACAAAATATATTATTGGTTACTCAAATCAGAATATGTGTGGCGGAGATGCCTTAAGTATGACCAATAATACAATGACAAGAAACTAAGATCCTCTAGATCTAATTTTGTAGATGGTGTTATATATGTGTGTGTGTCAGAGAATTTGGATAATGATATTCTACAAAATATATTATTGGTAACTCAAATCAGAATATGTGTGGCCGAGATTCCTTAAGTATGACCAATTATACAATTATGAGAAACTAAGATCCTCTAGATTTAGTTTTGAGGTGTGGGTGTGGGTGTGCATGCATACATGCATGCTTCAATCCTCATTTTCTTTCCTTTATGAACAGATATGTATGTACATATACATATCATTTGTCACATGATGTTCGATTCTTTTTGGTTGAATTTCATATTTCATGGTTGTTTGACACTAACTTTATGTTCGTCCATTGCCAATGCATATATAACTTGTATTCTCTAGTTCATTAACCAAACTTAACCTTTTTTTTTGGTATAAGACTTTCTTGTATGACAGATTAGAAGGATTAAAGACCTAGTCTTTGCAGTCCATCCCCATCTTTCATTATCGATCTATGAGATATTGGGCACTGGGACAATTCTAACCCTGATACATGAAAAACACGGTTCTCTTGTCCCATTTTTATTGGTAATTGGGATGAACATGGATGCTGACCAGGATGGCCGATGCCCACAATTCCAACACTTTGAATGCCTTGGCATTCTTCATTGGAAAGCTAATTCTTTATTATTATTGTTAGTAATATTTCTCTTGTTTGTTTGTTGAAAAGAGAGGAAGACAGGGAGAGAGCCCAAATCATGGGCATCAAACCCCATTCCAAGTTGGAACTGGAATTGGTTTCAACACCATAAATCTGATTGCAGGCTAAAATAATCTCTTGTAATGCTAATTTATGATACATAAACCCGAAAAGCCCTTGGAACAATCTTTAAAAACAAAAAACAAGAATAACAAACAAATCACCGGGATACCAGCCCATTCAAAGTGTCAGAATGGTGCTGTCCTAGTAGTGTCTCGCCTTACTGCCTTAGCCTTGGATCGATATTGAATCCTGGTAGTGGGGCTAGGATTTAAAACCTTGCACTAGTCTGTGTAAATGTATTGTGAAGCAAGAAATGCTGAACCAGCCCATACCGGCCGGTTCAACCCATATCGAACGGTCCAGTTCAGCGTTAAAAAATGGTATCGGCTCGTACCGGCCCGTACTGGTCCGAACCGGTCCAAACCAGCCTCCATACTGGTCTGTACCGGCCCGTACTGGTTGGGTCAACTTTTTTTGGATTTTTGGAGGCCGAACCAGTGGTACCAGTTTGGTACTAGTTTGAACCGATCCGAACCAGTACTGAACCGGTCTGGTGGCTGATTGGTACGCCTACCAGTACCGGTCGGCAATCCTTGTTGTGAAGCCAGAGGTTGCATGTTCTTGATCTTATTCGTAATACCATTTCGAGGTCCTCCATATTTGTTTTTATAGTGACATTGTTTTCTTAAGACCTTTTATTTGTCACCCTTTCCAACATTTCAACTTGGCAGATCATACGAACTTTTTCAACTTTTCTACTTTTTTGTAATACCATGGTCCTTTCCAATTATGTAGTTGAGTTCAAAATTTAATTTGGTTTGATTTACAGTGCATATAGGGGCTTATAAGCTTAGACTTCTTGGTTTGGTACACATATAGTTTACGAACTCATGGAGAGCACAAGATCTCTACTAGCATTATCAGGCAAAGTCTCTGTTTGGAACCGTTATAATATATTTTACATATGTGTTCCGCGATGTCGATGGCATCTTGTTGCATAGTGCATGTACTTGCATAAACAATTGGTTATAGTTTATCATCATGTGTACTGGTTGATATTGCAAGTTTCTTTCATAAGGACCACTGGATGGTTATCTCCTCTAGTTATGCTTTCTTAAGAGAAATCTTAAATTTCAGATTACAGTGAGGTGCAAGTTTGGAAGCACTCCAAGATTAGTTTCTAGATGGATGTTATGATAGGATATATTTATTTGCTGTCTCTCTTCAAGATTTTAAAACCAAGATGAAAGGTGATAGGCTGCTGGGTCATTTTCTAGCTCTTGCTGGGTCATTTGCTAGCTCTTGTTAGGTCCCATCTTTTCCTCTTTCTGTCGTTTTGAAAGGGCAAACTTGGAAGCAGCGTGGTTAAGAACAAGATCTTAATGTAATGTGTATAATGGAGCCTTTTTTGATTAAGGTCCTTCTATGACCTTGATTTTAACAATGGAACTCCTATTACGGTTATAAGTTGTCTTGTACTATTTCTCGTTAAAAATATCCTTTGTCTGGATGGTAGCCTTATTATGATAGCCCGTGATGGTGACAGAAGGAAGAAGATTTGGAACCTTATGATGATAGCCTGTAATAGCGTTTTTGAAATGACGTTCGCATAGTTTGTTACTTTGTTACTATTTTCAATGAATGATTTCTCCTTTCAGATGAATTGTACCTTCCCGCTGAAATGTTCGTATTCACTTTGCAGCTCACTCTGGAACTTGTGTTGCCTTGTGCTCATGTGAATTTTTCTCCTTGTTACCACAATGTATGTCAAAAACCTTAAACTGCTATTAAAAGAATATGTTTAAATGCTCTGAAAATGCTGGACCTTAAAGTCAATTAGGTAATCTCTTAGCCTACTTTTAGTCAAACATACTCTTTTTCATTCATGCTTGGTTTCTTTTTTATGATTGAAAGCTAACTGTATTGCAGAAGCCAAATGAAATGTGTTCCTTTTCTGACATAACAGTGCCATGTGAAAGTGAGCCATTGATTATTATGAACGATTCTTATATAAAGCAGCCATTGCAGGTGTGATATCATAAGTGACCCTTTTAAGTGAGATATTTCATTCAGACCTTGTATTTTTGAGAAATTGTTACAACACTTCTGGACTTCTTTGAAATACGTGTACCTTGCAGTGCCAGCTATGCATCATTTAAAAAATCTACTTTAGGGACTTTCACATGATATGTTGTGTGTATCTTTTTGACATCCTAAACATATATGAAGACCACTGCTTGTGTTGTACATGTAATTGATTGAGCTGCAAAATTAAATAACATAGCGAACCTTTTTTGCCTTCAATTTTCTGTAACTTGTTAGAATATTGTCTTTTAAAATCAAATTCATGAGTTCATTTTCCTTTCAGTGTTTAGAAATTTCTGTATTATAGCAAAATAATATTCAGTAATTTGAAATTGAATGGTTTCAAATGCCAGTATGCAGTTTATTTAATATTTAAACAATGTTTCTCTGACATGCTACTTGACAGGATCCCGTTCTTGGAAGTTACATCTAATATCGTGGTGTACAATCATTTTTTCTGTCCTTGCTATATTAGCACAAATCATATTTCATACTCTTTGGTGTATAGAGGGCCAAGGGTGGAGTGTAGCTGATGCTTGGTGGGCAAAGATGATTGGCTTTGTGAGGTGATATTTAAAGTCTGTTCTTTTATTTCTTGTATTCATGTATTTTTGGGTATGAAACAGAGCAATTGTATTTTATATTTTTCTTTTTTTGCCTATTTGGTCATCTCTGTCATGCTTGTTTGCAGCCACTGATAAACATGATCACCAACAATACATGGTCAAATATTCAAAACTTTTAATTAACCATCTTGGTTTGGCATTTCTTTGTTGGTGAAAAGCATAAGCAAATATGTTTTTCTTTTCTTTCTTTCTTTCCTTTTTTGCTTATATTATTTCAAAACAACAAAAGAACTTCATACCCTGTCCCGTACAATTACTGCAGAATGCCATGAACACGTACCACATCTTAAAGAAAAGAAAGCTTCATATGGTGTATGATATGTCACTTATGGTGCTAAAGTTATCTTGGAGATCATAACTGAGATAGAATGATCAGCTTTCCCTGCCTTTAACTATCTGAGAGTCTAAAGTATAATTATAAATCTTCCTGCAATGAAGGTTAAATAAGAGAATCAACATTGTTTTGCTCTGATATTAAGGTTATTTTATCTCTTGGTACATTTGGCCATACAGAATTATGGAGATTCAAATTTAATCATGTTTCATCTGCAAGCTTACTCTGCATAGAGATTGTTCTAGTTGACATACAATAAACATTTTGCAGTTTCCAGCCATGGGGATCAACATCTGTTATCTACTTTGTGATCATACAGCTATCAGCTGCTCTTGTTGCTTTAGTCGAAGTCGTTGGAAATAGACTTCATCAAGATTCCTGTTGGCTAAAATTCTTTTCTGCAGTTGATCATATAGGTCTGCATACTGACAAGCTTTACTTTCTTATTTTTCTGGATTTATCGTATATAACTGCATTTTATTAATATTACACTATTTTATAATGCTTTAAATTTGTCTGCCTTTAATTTGGGAAGGTGATTTTTTAAGGCTAATAGTTCTAGTGAGCCTACCTATATTGGGTTCCCTTGTAAATTCAGTTGCATTAATTGTCTTAATATGCTTGATCTGGTATATATTATCAGAGGATCATATGCTTGTAATTTTCTAGTTGTTATTATATGACAAGTGATTAGAATCACCGCAGCAATCATGTAGTTTTTACTTCTCTTACATGCAATTTATGATCATAAATTCATAATTATGCTTTATAACTTTCATGATTATTGATTGACCGTAACTTCACGTTGACATGGAACATTGCCTTTCTGTATGTGATACCTGAAACTTTCGTTATTTGTAGGTGGGTCTGGGAACTCGTGTTTGGCTGCCGTGTTGAACACCAAATATGCTTGTTTGAGTGGTGTGCCATGAGCCATCAGAGTGTGACTCCACACTAGCATATGAGTCATGAGTGTGTTTGTAATGAATGTAAAGAGCATAACATTTCTATCAAATAGGTTAAGACCCTGTTTGGGTACCCAAAAATACCAGTGTATTCGTTGATACTCTAGTACTTTTGGTCCCCAATATATAAATATCTTATAGTGGTGTTTGGAAGGTGATTTTGGAGTATGAATACTCTGGTATGCATTTCACATTTCCATTTTGTCATAAGTTATTCAGAATTTTTTTAGGATAAAAAAGAATGAATCAATGAAAGGTTGGTCCTTATTGGAACTTGAGTAAGGAGTAGCTCTTTGTAGGGTAGGGATTTATTAAGCAAAACAAATTTCAAGAATAAGAAAGAGAACCCCTTTTCATCCAATTCGGGAGTATTTTCTTACTCCACCAATACCCATGGAAATAAAAATACAAGGCTTATCAGGCTCTTTGGCTTCCTCCTTGATCCCCTTTTGGCAGCCCCCTTTGACGACCCCAATCCTTTCCGATGAACACGACTCTGATGAACTCCGATCCCTCATGATCGACCCTACAGATGACCCCAACCCACTCCGGCAACCCCAGCTGTCTCAAACGAACTTTGATCTCCTCTTGTTGCCCCTGTTTGGGACTCCAACTCTCTCCAGTGACCTTATCAACCCTGATCCCCTCCCTATCTCCCACTTTGGTGACTCCTATCAACTTTTTTCTCCTCCCTATGTCCCTCGTCGGCAACCCAGATCAGCTCCAATCGCTTCCCTATCGTCCCCTTAGGTGATGCCCTCCCCCAACACCCACAATCATCACCACCACTACAATCACAACCATTGCTGCCTCCCCCGCTGCTATCAACACTATCAGCACTGCCACAATCATCATAATCATCATCATCACCACATCCACCACTACTATCATGACCTTCATCGCCATCAACGCCACCACCATCACACTGTCACTACTGTCATCGCCATCGCCACCGTCATCTCTGTCACCACCACCTCTTTTGTGTCACCCTGACCCAAATTGACTTTGGGCTTCTTCAATCTACTGCAATTCTTGAGGATGAGATCGGTGAGGAAGGTTAGAAATCTGGAAGGAACAAAAGATAAAGGGGTTTAGGGGAGGGAGTTGCACGATGGGGAAAATTTCCTATAAAATTACTGTGAGAAGCCAAACCACTAATCAAGTTGTTACGGGGGAATTTAGCCACCTTGCCCCACGTGACCGGCACGCGCGCCCAGGAAGACTACGGCTGCTCCTTGATCCAGCAATCCGACCTCGGGTCGGATATCTTCGGCTCCGCAGCCCGACCCCGAGTCGGCTGCCCCTTGATCCAGCAATCCGACCTCGGGTCGGATATCTTCGGCTCCGCAGCCCGACCCCGAGTCGGCTGCCCCTTGATCCAGCAATCCGACCCCGAGTCGGCAAACTCTTGACAACAACAGACTGTTCCCCTGAGGCACGCCGCGGCCCCCTGCTCCACTACTCCCTGCAACGGCCGTATCCGGCGCTGTCCCACGATCCCCTGTAACAGCCGTACAAAGCGGAGCTCCACTACGCCCTGCCATAGCCGTACCCAGCGCTGCCCCACGACGCCCTGTAACGACCATGTCAGTGGCAACCCCATCGCGCCACACGATGACCAATCCCCGGAAAAACCTCCCAGCCTGATATATATGCGGCTGGGGGGGGAAGGGGGAGGGTAAGCAAGATTTTCCAGAGTATCATCTTACCTGCTACCTCTCCTTCTCCTTCGATCTCCCCTAACTTGATCGTCGGAGGGCCCCCACTACCCCGGTGGTGGTGCGAGGCTTGCTTGCAGGTTTTCCGGCGGAAGGTGGAGCGCAACCGAAGTAATTCCAAGGGAATCCCGTTCACACCGCTGTGCCAATCGTTCTTGGTTTGGACCCCCAGCAACAGTTGGCGCTAGAGGAAGGGCACCGGATCTCAGAGCGATCGTAATGGCACGGCGAGGTGGTCGTGGAGCTTCCAATGCTTCCGGTCGCGGGGCCTCTCGCGCCTCTGGCCGGAGGGCCGCTGCATCTCCAACACACTCTCAGCAACACTCCACCTCCCCACCGCCCGTTCAGACGGCCGAATGTCAAGCAGCGTTCGACCAGCTCAAGGAATACCTGGCGTCTCCTCCCCTGCTGTCCAAGCCGCAAGAAAGGGAGATGCTCTACCTCTATCTGGCGGTCTCCCCAACCGCGGTCAGTGCGGTGCTGGTTCGGGAAGAGGCAAAGCTCCAGAAGCCCGTGTACTACATCAGCCGGGTCCTACGGGATGCCGAGGCGCGGTATACGAAGGCTGAAAAGATCGCCTTCGCGCTGCTGACCGCGACCAGGAGGCTCCGCCCCTATTTCCAGGCCCATTCTGTCACCCTCTTAACTGATCAACCACTACGACAGATCTTCAGCAACCCCGAGAATGCGGGACGGTTGGTGAAGTGGGCAGTAGAACTCGGTGAGTTCGACATCCGCTACCAGCCTCGACCCGCCATTAAGGCCCAGGTGCTCGCGGACTTCCTCGCTGAGTGCACGGTGCAGGAGGCGGAACCTAGACCGCCGGAAACGCCCAGCCTCGACCTCCCGACCTGGACGCTTCACATCGATGGGTCGTCGAACCCCGAGGGTGGAGGAGCCGGGCTGGTCCTTACCAGTCCTGATGGAGTGATAGCCGAGTATGCCTTGAGGTTTGGATTTCCAGTGACCAACAACGAGGCGGAGTACGAGGCCCTAGTCGCGGGACTCAAACTCACCGGGGAGCTCGGCATCCGGCGTTTGAAGGTTTTCACTGACTCCCAGCTGGTGGTCGGGCAGGTCCGTGGGGAGTTCGAGGCCCGGAGCCCGACCATGCAGAACTACGTCCGGAAGGTGCAAGCACTCATTCCCGACCTCGGCAGCGTCGACCTCCAGCAGGTCCCCAGAAGCGAAAATGCCAGGGCCGACAGGTTGTCCCGCTTGGTGGGTGCAGAGGCGCACAACTTGTCGAGGGCAATCTACCTGGAGACCCTGGATGCCCCGAGCATCGGCGAGGCTGGAGCGGTGATGGCGATTGATCCGGAGCCGTCTTGGATGGACCCGCTCGTCGCCTACCTCGCCGAAGGGATCCTCCCTGAAGACGAAGATCAAGCTCGGCGACTTGTCAGGAAGTCCGCCCACTACGTACTCTATGAAGGGAGGCTGTATCGGACCTCGTTTACCGCCCCCCTCTTAAGGTGCCTCCGCCCCTCGGAGGCGGCCTACGTCCTCGGCGAAGTCCACGAGGGCGTCTGCGGATCGCACTCGGGGGGCTAGGTCCTTGGCGCACAAGATCATGAGGCAAGGCTATTATTGGCCTACCTTGTTGGAGGACTCAAAGGATCGCGTACGGAAATGCGACGCCTGCCAGCGCCACGCCAACGTCCAGAGAGTCCCTTCTGTCCCCTTGGCACCAATCACCGCACCCTGGCCCTTCGCACAATGGGGAATGGATATCCTCGGACCATTCCCCGTCGCTTCCGCCCAGCGGAAATTCTTGATTGTTGCAATCGACTACTTCACCAAGTGGGTGGAGGCAGAGCCGCTGGCCACTATCACGGAGGCGCAAGTCCGGAAGTTCGTGAAGAAAAACATCATTGTCCGATTTGGGGTACCCCGGGTCCTCATCTCGGATAATGGTCGACAGTTCGATAACAAGCATTTCCGTGACTTCTGCGAGGAGTTCGGGATCGAGCATCGGTTCACATCTGTGTCGCATCCCCAAACCAACGGTGAGGCCGAGGTGACAAATCGGACAATCCTCCAAGAAATTAAGGCGCGAATCGGTCGGACGGGGCAAGCTTGGGTCGAAGAACTCGAGAACGTCCTTTGGGCGTATCGGACCACGCATCGGACCCCTACCGGGGAGACGCCTTTCAGCCTAACCTATGGCACGGAAGCGGTTGTCCCCGTGGAGCTCGGACTCCCCTCGCCCCGGGTGGCCGCGCACCGACCCGAGGCCAATTCGGAGCAACTCCGAGGGAACCTGGACCTCTTGGAAGAAGCGAGGAAAATGGCGCAGGTCCGGATGGCGATGTATCAGCGGAGGGTGGCCCGATATTATAACTCCAAGGTCCGACCAAAACTTTTCAGAATCGGAGATCTGGTGCTAAGGCGAGCCAAAGCATCTTAACCCGCGGAAGGTGGGAAGCTGCGCCAAATTGGAAAGGCCCGTATAGGGTTCGCTGGGTAAACCGACCTGGCTCCTACCAGTTGGAGGCCCTAGATGGTCGAAAAATTCCAAGGAGCTGGAATTCCGCTAACCTGCGGGTGTATTACCAGTAGAAAGACAAAGCCAGAAAGACAGTTCGACAAAATATATAGTTCTTTTCATTTCAATAATTCCTGGTTACAATGGCGTGTTCGTGTGATCACAAAGAATTCCCAGAGGGGGATTGGGGAGTAAAGAAAGTAAGGAAGAGGTGGGAACTCCGTGGAGCTGAAGATCTGGGATCCCGAACCCTCCGCCCGAAGCAGCTACAATCCCACTGGCCGTGGGTGCTTCTCCCCGGAGGCGCCATCGACGCCTCACGCAAAAGACGAAGAGCCGGCGCGGACGAAGAAGAAGTTCACACTGCTTCTAGAGGAACGCCACCTCCAAGGGATATTCCGGTCTTCCCCAGGAGAAGGGAAGGAAAGGAATACAAGAGAGAAGAGCGCGAGGAGGCGCGATCCCGGATGAAGCGTCTGGCGCAGAGCTCAATCGGGAGGTGGGACTGAAAAGAGGGGGGATGTGATCCCGGATGAAACGCCTAGAGCGGAGTTCCACCGGGGAGAATCTTTCCGTTGATCCCAGATGAAACGGCTAGTTGGCGGAAGTCGCGAGGGGCGCGCCTCCCGTTCCTCCGGCAGGGATTTCCCAGCCACGCGCCGGAGAGGAGGTCCACGACCCATGACAACCTGAACAGCTCCGGCTTGGCAGGCTCCACCGCACCTACGCTTATATTTATAGCCAAACTGTGGCCCCCCGGTCGTTCCGATGCGGGTGGCTCCAATAAATGCGGGCACATCGAATCCGGAGCCGTTCCGGCTCTCGAGGCTTATCCCCCCACGATCTCCTAAGCGTCGTTCTCCTTAATTGCATTCTTCGTGCAGGACACTCCGGGCGGCGTGTATCCCGCGGCCCCCGTATCTCCGCATGCGCCCAGGCCGCATCCGCCTCGAAGAACGCGCGTATCGCGGCCGCTTAACTGGCACTCCTCGCAAGCAGCAACTGGCCGGTCCGATTTTCCAGGTAACGCCTCAATTAGCATTTAATGGCCTTCTGGTGTTCCCCAGGTGACACTTCGAGAGGAGGAGAAACACGATCGCAGCTGGCCACGGAGAAACCCCGTCGAGCGGCAAGTGATAGGCGCGCGACCAACGAGCGGAATTCCCCGAGGCTCGGCCCTCGGATGCCAGGCTAACCCGATGATCATCCCGGGAGCAGACTAGCCTGAAGCCCCGACCGGTCGCCTCGGCTTGCGCCAGCCTTGGCCGACCAACGAGCGGAATTCCCCGAGGCTCGGCCTTCGGATGCCAGGCTAACCCGATGACCATCCCGGGAGCAGACTAGCCTGAAGCCCCGACCGGTCGCCTCGGCTTCCGCCAGCCTTGGCCGACCAACGAGCGGAATTCCCCGAGGCTCGGCCCTCGGATGCCAGGCTAACCCGATGACCATCCCGGGAGCAGACTAGCCTGAAGCCCCGACCGGTCGCCTCGGCTTGCGCCAGCCTTGGCCGACCAACGAGCGGAATTCCCCGAGGCTCGGCCCTCGGATGCCAGGCTAACCCGATGACCATCCCGGGAGCAGACTAGCCTGAAGCCCCGACCGGTCGCCTCGGCTTGCGCCAGCCTTGGCCGACCAACGAGCGGAATTCCCCGAGGCTCGGCCCTCGGATGCCAGGCTAACCCGATGACCATCCCGGGAGCAGACTAGCCTGAAGCCCCGACCGGTCGCCTCGGCTTGCGCCAGCCTTGGCCGACCAACGAGCGGAATTCCCCGAGGCTCGGCCCTCGGATGCCAGGCTAACCCGATGACCATCCCGGGAGCAGACTAGCCTGAAGCCCCGACCGGTCGCCTCGGCTTGCGCCAGCCTTGGCCGACCAATGAGCAGAATTCCCCGAGGCTCGCCCCTCGGATGCCAGGCTAACCCGATGACCATCCCGGGAGCAGACTAGCCTGAAGCTCCGACCGGTCGCCTCGGCTTGCGCCAGCCTTGGCCGACCAACGAGCGGAATTCCCCGAGGCTCGGCCCTCGGATGCCAGGCTAACCCGATGATCATCCCGGGAGCAGACTAGCCTGAAGCCCCGACCGGTCGCCTCGGCTTGCGCCAGCCTTGGCCGACCAGCGGAAGAATTTCTTGAGGCCTAACCCTCGGATGCCTGGCCTAGCGCCGGAAGAATTTCCTGAGGCCTAACCCTCGGATGCCTGGCCTAGCGCCGGAAGAATTTTCTGAGGCCTAACCCTCGGATGCCTGGCCTAGCGCCGGAGGAACTTCAAGAGTCAGGAGTCGGCGAGACGCTACCAGGAGTTAAAAAGAGGAAGGACGAAAGTGAAATGAGGAAACACTTTGTTTGCATTAACTTTCGTTGCATCAGGGCCGAGACCCATACAACATGGCAAAACGCCAACATACAAAGAAAAGAACAAAGAAAAGTACAGAGAGTCAGCTTGGAGGAACCCCTGGGTCTGGAACGGCGAGCACGTCCGCGAAGGGTAGGGAGACGGTTGGAGAATCGGCAGGCAATGGCATCGGAGGGGAGTCGAGGAGGGAGACCCCACTCAGGTCGATTCCGGGGTATTTAGCGGACACCCTTGCCAGGCCTTCATCGAAGCCTAAGGCAAAGGAGTCGGACCCCGCGTCCGACATGTCACGGATGAACTCGGCGGACTGACGATAGGCCTGTACCGCCTGACGCCCGATTTCCGCGCTCTTCTCGGCCAGCGCCGCCTCCGCTCGCTCCGTAATCTGAGCTTTCGTTTCCATGACCTTCGCCACAATCCGGTCGTCCGCCTCGGAGGAGACCCTCAGCAGATCGGCCCGAGCCTCCATGTGCTTCGCCTCGGCAGCGACGCGAGCAGCCTCAGCCTCCTCCAGGCGCGAATGGAGCTCCTGGTTGCTCGCACGAGTCCCCTCCAAGGCCGACTCCAATTCGGCCAGCTTGGCTTCAAGAGATCGGGTTCGGTTGCGGGCGTTGTCGGCCGACTGCTGGGCCTTCTCCCACCTCTCCCGGAAGTCGGCAGCCTTCCGGGACTGCTTTTCGGCCCGCTCCTCCGCCTTCCTGATCTCGCTTTCGAGACCCGAGGCAACCTTGAGTTGCTCCTGAGCATCCAACAGTTGCCTCTCGAGGGCGGCGAAGCCGGATGCCCGTTCTTCGGCCACCTGGAGCCTCGTCTCGAGGTCCCTGGTCGTCCTCCCCGCCGCAGCCTGGCCTCCCTCCTCTACAGCTTTCAGTCGGCTCTCGGCCCTCGCCAGAAGCCTCGCCTGTTCCTCGTGGCTCTCCTCCAGACGAATCATGTACTGGGCGAGCTAAGAGATAGGAAAAATGAGAGCGTCAGACGGGGATCAATAGAGCCTATAAATGACGAAAGCAACCAAAAGAACACTCACCGACATGAGACAGACGCAGCTGGCAGCTCCGACTTCAGGGATCCTCATCTGCCGGACCTGCCTACGGTCACTCTCCAGCAGCACCGTCTCGACGAGGTTTCGGGCGCCGGCGAAAGTGAAGGCCGACCCCGACTTCGCCCCGGAGCCGGACGGTGGTTCTGCAGCCTTACCCTTACCCATCGCTTGGGGGAGAGTCATGCCGACCGTGCTCGGGGCGGGGGCCGCGCCAGAAATCGACAGGGTCCCGCTCGGCCGGGGCCTCGGCGCGCCCCTCCTTCTCGTATCATCCGAAGCCGACCGAGTCGAAGGCCGGGCTGGGGACCGACCGCGTCCGACCCGGCCGTCTCGGGCGCGCCCGGATGACACCTCCGGAAAAACGGTAGTCTCATCACCGGAGGGCTGATACGGCGTCAACTGTCGGTCCGAGCCTGCGGCGTCCCCCTGATCGGTGGGCCCGGACCCGTCTGTCGGCGTCGGAGTCGCCTGCTGGCGGGGCTTCTTCGCCGGTGGGACCCCGCTCGGAGGAGTCCGTTTCTTCCTCCGGACCGCTTCCAGTAGGGACGCCCTACTAACAGCCATTGCCTTGTCCGACTGCATGACGTCGTCGATTTCTGCAAAAAGGACGAGATGGTTAGAAACTGAGAAGCTGATGGAAAGAAGAAACGAAAGAGGAGAAAAGAGCTAAAAAAGAAGAAGTGGTGGTGGGCTCACGGTCGGCGGGGACCGAGCTCAGACCGACGTTCACCAAGGCATCCTCGGAAATAAGGCTAGCCACCGGGGGGAGCCGGCCCTCGGCAACCAACCCCCTCAAGACGGCGACGCCATCGGACTCCTCCCTCGACAACCTCGATAGGCCGATCGGGGACTTCATCGGCGTCTCCCAGGTTGTCCCGATTCCCCAAGAGGGATCTACGTCGATGAAAAAGAAACGCTCCTTCCAGCCATGAATGGAGGAAGGAGCCTCCTTGACGAGGCTGCACCCTCGCCGCGCCGCAAAGCACCACCACCCTCTGTCCCGGGGGTGGCCGTTCAGGCCGTAGCATTCCCAAAAGACGTTCAGGGTGGCGGGAATCTCGTGCATGCGGCAGAGAACCTGGAAGGCCGTCAGGGTACGCCATGAGTTCGGCACCAGTTGCGTCGGCGCCACTCTTAAACCTCGAAGCACCTGCACGACTAAGTCCGAGAGGGGAAAGCGGAACCCAGCCCGAAGGATGTCCTCATTGATGGCGACCTTCCCTGGAGGAGGATGGGACATCCTCTCCTCTGGCCCCGGGAGCGTAACGTTGCAGGTTTCGGGAAGGTGGTACCGGGCCACGAACCTATCTAGGTCTTCGGGGACCAGCTCCGACTGAATGCGGTCCGCTCTTACTTCGTCCATCCCTAACGGCCAGTGAATCTACGGTCAGGATGGGGTCAAGAGGGAAGAAGGGACCGGAACGACTGGGGTACACTAATACGAAAGGAGAAAGTACGGAGAGCCCTAAATTGAAGAGTGGGGCAACTCACCGGAAGGGAAGGAAGAACGGCTCCGAGAGCGTCAAAGGAGGAGCGAACGAACAGTCCGACGGCAACGGCAGCAGCACAAGGGAGAAACTCGAGGATGCCTGTGAAGAGAAAGGCGGACGGGGGAGGGCCCCCGGTTAAATAGGCGGAAAGGCGGGTGACGCCTCGGTGACGCCAGAGGACGCCTGGCTGCCGAAGGATCGTTCGCGCCCCAAAGGCGAATCGACGCCATTAAGGAAGGATGTCCGCCGAAATCCGCAGACCGCCAGATCAGCGACAACCGCCATACGCCATAAAGAAGGTGGGGAGCTCGGAGCGCGCGCGCCTTTCCGAGGGATGGCGGCAATCTCGAAGCGTCACTCCCTTCACCCGTTCCCCTCCTGGTTCCAGGCTCGGAAGTGGGGGGCTACTGTTACGGGGGAACTTAGCCACCATGCCCCACGTGACCGGCACGCGCGCCCAGGAAGACTACGGCTGCTCCTTGATCCAGCAATCCGACCTCGGGTCGGATATCTTCGGCTCCGCAGCCCGACCCCGAGTCGGCTGCCCCTTGATCCAGCAATCCGACCTCGGGTCGGATATCTTCGGCTCCGCAGCCCGACCCCGAGTCGGCTGCCCCTTGATCCAGCAATCCGACCTCGAGTCGGCAAACTCTTGACAACAACAGACTGTTCCCCTAAGGCACGCCGCGGCCCCCTGCTCCACTACTCCCTGCAACGGCCGTATCCGGCGCTGTCCCACGATCCCCTGTAATAGCCGTACAAAGCGGAGCTCCACTACGCCCTGCCATAGCCGTACCCAGCGCTGCCCCACGACGCCCTGTAACGACCATGTCAGTGGTAACCCCATCGCGCCACACGATGACCAATCCCCGGAAAAACCCTCCAGCCTGATATATATGCGGCTGGGGGGGGGGGAAGGGGGAGGGTAAGCAAGATTTTTCAGAGTATCATCTTACCTGCTACCTCTCCTTCTCCTTCGATCTCCCCTAACTTGATCGTCGGAGGGCCCCCACTACCCCGGTGGTGGTGCGAGGCTTGCTTGCAGGTTTTCCGGCGGAAGGTGGAGCGCAACCGAAGTAATTCCAAGGGAACCCCGTTCACACCGCTGTGCCAATCGTTCTTGGTTTGGACCCCCAGCAACACAAGTATATTCCGAAGTAAAAATTTTGTTTGGTATTCTGTTGATGGTCCCTCAGTTGCCAGAGTTTAATAATTCTCTGGGATTTTTTTTAGTGTTGCCAAACAAGGCCTAATCAGTTTGTCTTCCTTGAAATCTCCTGGTTTTTGCCTTGTTTTGTGTTTCCTACTTCATTCATCTGTAGCTTACATGGGGAAGCACAATGTTGGAAATGATAACTAATGACTGTCACATTTATGGAGCAATATTTTAAGTACGGGCCCATCAGGCCAGCATGTAACCCTGTCAGGCCAGTACCTACTTGTTTGGTATTCTGTTGATGGTCACTCAGTTGCCAGAGTTTAATAATTCTCTGGGATTTTTTTTGGTGTTGCCAAACAAGGCCTAATCAGTTTGTCTTCCTTGAAATCTCCTTGTTTTCGCCTTGTTTTGTGTTTCCTACTTCATTCATCTGTAGCTTACGTGGGGAAGCACAATGTTGGAAATGACAACTAATGACTGTCACATTTATGGAGCAATATTTTAAGTACGGGCCCATCAGGCCAGCATGTAACCCTGTCAGGCCAGTACCTGTGCCCTGCATGAGCACCTATTAATTTATGTTTTTAACTAATTTTACTAAAAAAGATATTAGAGATTGGTTCTGCAATTCAAAACTCTGCAACAATTAGAGAAAGTAGGCTGCATTATAATTGAATTAGGTTTGATCGCTATAATTTTGGTTCATTCTTAAGTCTTCAGTAAAATGTTTTTTACTTTTCTCAAGTGTTTCATTTAGTTAGCCACATCATTTTAATTATAAAAGAATCTTGCAGTTGTCAGTGATGCTCCCAAGGACCCATGTCACATTATAGTTCTCATTTGTTTTATTTTTTTTCCAATTATTCTTCCTCCAAGTAATGTTTACTATTGGAACCTTAAAAAGAGATCAATACTAAGATTTATTATTATTTTTTTCAAACAGTCATACACTTTCAATTGATTGATTCCTTTTTCGAGATATCTATAGCATCTGCATACCTTTTATGACATGTTAATAATAAATATCTTAACCATAATTTTCATCATTCAATTAATTTTCAGTGAGTCTGGACATCTGCTTGCATGTTTGATCATGTCAAGTAATTAGTTGTTATGATGATTTGACTTGGTTTTCTTTCTTCTTTTCCACATTGAAGGATCCCACCTTAGGGTCTCCTGCTGCTTACTGCTTCCTGCTGTTCAGTTGGTTGTGGGTATTAGCTACCCATCTTGGATTTCTCTGCCATTCTTTATTTGTAGCTGTGTTGGTCTTGTTGATTGGTCTCTAACAAGTAATTTTCTTGGTCTTTTCCGGTGAGTTTTAGTAAAGTCATCTCTTTCCTTTTCATGACGTGTGATTAATTTAAACTGCATGTGAGGACCTTGATGTTTAAATGTCTACTCATTGTATGACCTGATTTGTATATATTATATGGCATTTAAAGGTGGTGGAGGCCTCTCCTAGTGTATGCATTTTTCAGTATTCTTCTGCTTTATATCTACCAGCTACCGGTGAAATTCCCAGATGTAGTCCTAGTAATTGCTGACTTCATCGGTTTATATAAGTTAACTGCAACGGCAGAGTGGCCTGAACTTTGTGCTGGAATTTCTCTTGTAACATTTTACTTCATGGTAAGTATCTATTATAGCAATCACTTCTGTCACATATGCGCATAGTAGATCATTGAATAAATTTGTTTTTGTATATCAGAAAAAGGTAACTGTTGATTACCTTTATTTTTGCTTATATCTGAAAGACTAGTTTTTCATCTTAAACAGAATAACATCGATACTTAACGATTTTTGCTGCTTGTAACCAAATGATAGTTTAATTATGTTTCTGATGTAGTTACTTGACTGCATGTACCTAGACCAAGTCTGTAGAAAATGGCATAGTGAATATATCTTTCGGGCTTTTCTATAGAATCTTAACTTGCGCATATTTAGTTTTGCCTCATATCTTAGTATTATTTTTTTCTCTATCTTCAGCCTTTTTTTTTTGGTGCTCCCCCTTTTGTTTTATGCATCATGTGAATCATTGTAAGTTCCATCTCCCTAATTCGTTATATATGTTAATATAGCTACTGATGTAGTAATTAGAGAGTTAGTCGAAACATCTGAATTCTGAAATTTCTAATATATATATATATATATATATATATATATATATATATATATATATATTGAGATTGTACATGGGATCCAGCATAAACATTAGACTTCCTATTTCCTGTTGCTTCCTGAGTATGAGATAATGGAGTATGATCCTTACTGCAATGGTAAATATTAGTGTCTGAATTTAATCAATAATTTAATCAATGATGGTAAATATTAGTGTCAGGGTGGTGGGCCCTGCTGGATTTTGATTGGAGAGGGAAAAAATGTGGCTGAACATGTGGAAGTTGTGGAGTGGTGTTGCTTTCCCTTACTGATCAATGGATTAGAATCTTTAGATACTTGAAAATGGTCGGATAATAGAAATCCCTCTCACAAGACAAGGAGTCCATCTGGAGGGTGATGTCATTCACCGTATCTGTCAGAGGGTTTCTCATCCAAAGTGGGTGTCTTAGGCATTTCCAGCTTTTTAAACATGGTATTCATGGTAGATCGAACTTTCGATATCCCATTATCCCATTGCAAATCTAATCTATCCTGCTAAACTAGATCAAGATCAGTTCAGCATTTTTTTTTTGTCTCCAGAACTAGATCCCGCTAAAGAGGAGGTTCAACCACCCATCTTATTTGAGTCAGGCACGAATTTTCTCTAGATCATTCTGTACAGGTTGAGAAGGAGAGCAACATCATTTTTTTAGTCGAAATTTCTGTGTTTGCTCTTATTTATAAAAAAAGAGAAATGGTTCAGTTGTTCACTAATTTGATTAAGGCATATTTCGTTCTTTAGTTCAGTTCGACACATTAAAAGACTTTCGTCTTTTTTTGGGGGGTTATATGTCATTTGGTTTTGCTTATGTTTATGAATTGATGATATTTATCCACATATTAAGTACTATATATTTTTTTGTAGGCGTGCTTTATATTGAAAACAAAAATTGTCTATTGTGCTCCTTCTTTTATCTTCATGTTTAAGTAATCCCTTTGACCAATAAAAAAGATCATGTATATGATGCCATGAGAGGATATAGAAAACTATCTGTCCATCATATATGTTATGTTTTAATTTTTGTATGCTTTTATTTTTTATTTTTTTATTTCTTGGTGAGGTGGGTAGTAGTTTAGTGATACCTAAGTATCACTCTTTTACGAAGATAAATATGTAGGTGTAGGGCATTAGCTTTGGAGTGATAACTGCAAAATATATCCTTTGCAGAAGGGTATTCATGGAGAATATGAATTGGATGATAATATTGTGAGCTCACTAGCAGAAGCCGTTGGTTAGGTTAGTTTTTGAGAGACAACTCCATAATATGTATTTTAGTCTTTGAAGGTGGCTGTGATTGATTGAAACCATTACATGGCCCTGAGAAACATGATAGGCAGCCAAACTTCATCTGGGTCTCATATTACTTGGTGATGTGGATTGAGAGAGTGGTTTTTGAATTATAGATCGTTGGATAAATTGAAGGAATGGCACTTTGGGACTTTTGCTTCCAGGGATAGCAAACAAAGATATGTTCTTGTACAACATCATAAGTGACCATACCTAGTCAAAATTCCATATAATTCTGATCTGCGGACTGACAAGTGTATGCCTGCAGATTTTTTGAAAAATTGACTAGTAGGGGGAGTGGTATTGTCACGCTCTGAATTTAGAGTGTAATAGACGCCGCATACCCGTATAGCGGACTATACAAGCATGCAAGGCTACAGATCATATCAAACAATAATAATTCTTAAAAATTTATTTAATCAAGGCCGATTCAAATAATTCTTACCATAGTTCCAAAGTGACATAAGTCAACATTTGCTAACTATTAACATAAATCAAATAAAATACTCTAACTAGTATAGCTAAAACTTCAATAACTAAAAGTATCTTCAAAAGATCTAGCGCACTCCCCAAATCCTGAGCAATCATGCATTTGGATTTGAAAAAATAGAGAAAACATAATAATGAGCTACACTAGCCTAGTAAGCAACATAACACCCCAAAGTGGGGTCTAAACATGCCATAAGCTAAAGAGCAAGATATTGACTGAAAAATAAATCAATTCTCGAATAATACATATATCTCTTTTTGAAATATACTATTTGTTGCCTAGAAGACAACCCAAGAGGAGAGGGGTGAATTGGGTTCTAATTAAAATTAGATTCTTTAATTTCATCTATTGAGGATTATGAAAGCTTTCTTGATTTTAAACAAATGTGATTAAATAATCTATAAGAAAGCAGTAAAGAAGTAAAGCAGGATAGATCTCAAAATGTAAAGAAAGAAGCTCTCAAACAGATTACGTTGATGCAAGACTTGGCTTCTTCTTTACTGGATCCTCTTGAATGCGCTGGTAGTTGAGGATCACTTCAATGAGCCTTTAATGTGAGGAGAGCTCTGAAATCAATTGGAATGCAATAACTCCTCTTTTTCACTTTGAAAGGCTCTCACTTCTCTTTGGTGGTTGATAGACTTGAATGCTCTCAATGGAATGTCTCTATTTTTGTTGTTTATACTTAGAACTACCTTTTATAACTTAACTCCTCGAAAACTAGCCGTTAGAGAGGAGAAAAGAGCCGTTCTGACAAAACTGCACGTCCTGACAAAGTATCTGTTGGGATTGGAGTCGATTCGCCCGTCTTGGAGTCGGCTCGGCTGAAGCAGAAGATGCCTCGAGAAAATCTGGAGTCGACTCGAATTCAGGTTCTTACAAAAAGGCTCTCTGTCGATCCTGTAAGAGACGGCTCGAAGGAATCGGGAGTCGACTCGCCCACGACATCTTCAGAAGTGAAATACCAGCTCTTTTCCAGGAGACGGCTCGAGTAATTCCAGAGTCAGCTCGCGTTCTGGTCTGTGCAAAAATGCTTTCGGCCATTTCTTGTAAGAGTCGACTCGTGAACAGTTCGAGTCGACTCGGCCACTGTGCCGAAGAAATTACTTTGCGGTTTCAATTTACGGGAGACAGCTCGAAACTTCTGAGAGTCAACTCGCGCACTGTAGCTTGAAAACTCGTTCTCTGTTTTCTCTGTAAGAGTCGGCTTGTGAACAGTTGGAGTCGACTCGAGCACTGTGCCTTAAAAACTTGTTCTCTGACTTTCCTGTAAGAGTCGACTCGTGAACAGTTGGAGTCGACTCGCGCTCCGCAACTTGGAAATCAGCTCTTTGTCTTTTCTGTAAGAGTCGACTCGCGAACAGTTGGAGTCGACTCGCGCTCTGCACTCTTGAAAAATTGCTAACTGTCATTCCTGTAAGAGTCGACTTGCCTCATTTGGGAGTCGGCTCGAGGAAGTGCCAGACATTGACTATGTGCCAGAGTCGACTGGAGAATTTTGGGAGTCGACTCGAATGCAGACCAAAGACTTAAATGGTTCCAAACATGAGTAAAATTTAACTAAAGATCCTTGAACCATTTTCTAAGGCATTCTTTCAAGTTTAAAAGTATTTGACCTGAAACACTTGAATTCATTAGTACAATATGAAATATACACAAGTGTTTTGGCACTATTATTTTTATAAATTAATACCAGAAATCCAACAACAAACTATGGCCACATAACCCAGTGGCATGGGTCGCACAAAGTGCCAAACACCACTATCTTAACCACCGGTGGTATGGTGTCCAAATACCACTATTCTAATCATAGTGGTATGGTGTCGAAAGCAATTTCTCAGATTATAAGTCAACAGGGCCAATAAATTATCCCATTGGAGGAGCTAGATCATAGCCGTACTGAGAATACGTAGATATAAACCAAATTTTTAATAATTTCCCTAGTCACATTTTTCAAATTTTATAACATAGCATATACCATATTTTAAAATAATTACCATCATAACATTAACATGCTTGACCCGCTTAACTAAGTATAAAACTGATATCATAATCAAATCTAATCAAATAATTATTATTTTATCAAAAATTCGGAAAACACACTTTGAAGCATTAGGTTACTTACCTCTTCTTCAAAAATTTTCACTTCAGTTAGACGGGTCAGGCACAGTTGTTTTAATATCATTAAAATATCATTAATTTCATCATCCCAGAAGCTGAGCGAAGTCAAAAATTAAGATACTATTGGAGATACGATCTCATGCCCAAATCAGGATGGATAAAAGGCAATGTCAATCAGGCGGCAGTGTCCAATTGCATGGGTCGGTCTGAACAAAGTGAACTGAATGTATCAAGATCAAACATGATTTAAGTTACTCAATGAAGATCAATGATGACTGAATTCCAAAGAGATCTGACAATGCTGAGGTAACGGGCCAGCATACTGTTCGGGTACCAGGGTGGTTTAGGGCCTCCACCTAGGGACAACTTGGATCTAAACAAAAGATACAAGAGAGATACGAGAGAGAAACAATACAAAAAAACAAAGAAAGAAGAAAAGAAGAGGAAGAAGAAAGAGGAGGTGAGGGCCACGGTCAGGTGGTCGTGGCGGCCGATAGCCGGAAGACCAGTGACATAGGCGACCGACGGCGGTGACAAGGCGGCCGACGACGAAAAGAAGAGGAAGAAAGGGATGAAAATAGGGGTTTCGACCCCTCTTTCTTCCTTCAAGATCTCCGACGATGGGGCTCCGGTAACGGCCCAAGGCATCAAAGGGGGTAAGCCCCCATCTCCGGCAACAAGTGCTGGCAGCGGAGGAGGCTGACGACGAGGCTGGCGAATGGGGAAACAAAGGTGAGGAGATTAAGGGTCATATCTCTAATTCTGGTGAGGCTTGGCTGCATTTTCCGACAAGCACAAGGAGCTCAGGCTGTCGGCAATCAAAGGAGAAAAAAAAGACAACGTCATATGCGAGGATTTTCCATTGAGGATGAACTAGGAAGGGTCGATGGCTTAAATAGAAGTGGAGGCTAGGCTTATCCTAGCATCCGACAGAGTCCATGGTGGACTCTTCCTCTGCCATGGTTCACCAGGGCTCTGCCCTGTTCTAAATGGAAGTAGGGCCCTCGGGCCCTCACTTGGCATTTGGCCGGGCCAACATGCCGGCTCAACGAGGTTGGGCCTCACATTTGCCCCGCCTTAAAAAAATTTCATCCACGATTTTTTTTTTCTTTTCAAAAAGTTAGAGATACATAGTTCTAATCTCATCCTGAAGTTTCTAATAATTTCTGTTTATCAATACAACATCATTAGTTCTTATTGTAAGAATAAGATCCAATACCTCCAGACTTGATTCTTTTTGTAGATGATGTAAATCAAACTTCTCTTTTATAAACATAAATCAACATCTTAATTCTGAACAAGATTATCACGTTTGTTCATCAAAATATCAATTGCTCTTGATTAATCGATCTATCACAAGGTTAGATCATAAACAACTCTAATCCACCCCTAGTAGAATATTCATCAAAATCGATTGATAACCTCAATTGCTTTTAATCAAATAGAAGGTTAATATTAATTGAAGTACCAGCTTCAGATTTAGGGGAAAAGAGATTAAAACCAAAATATTCCAGATTCAAGATCAAAAATCGATTTCTAGTCTCAAAATGCTAAGAATTTTCTTAGCGAGACATAAAATTGGAGAACCTAAGATAGCACAGTGACATCTAAGAATTAGAACATTTTTCTTTCGTTTATCAAGAAAATTCTATTATACAAGGAAATAAGTCAAGTCTTTTGTTATTAAAACTTGCAGAATGAAAGAGATAGTATTTCTGACCAACTTAGAAAAATAATTCAGACCCCTATATTTTCGCTGCGCATTTTGATTCATGCCACCAAAATTCTTTGGATTCACTAATAATTTTTGATCAAAATACTACTATGTATTAAGAACTAAAAATATCCAAATTTTCAATTTTTAGGCAAAGCCTAAAAAGGAACTTTTGATTCTCGTCTCCTAATTTATCTCGAGCACATCCATCTAGATTAACCCTCAAGTCAATTGATACATTCAAAATCCTCATAGAGGCTAGTTACTATAATTCAAAATGAATTGAATCTTAATTTTCTTATCAATTCAACTAGACGATTTCAAGTCAAACTCCTACAAGTAAAAATAACTAGAAAAATTTTCTTAATGCTCCACCAAATTAGAAGGCTTTAAATCAACACAAATGAGTAAAACCGACTCAATCATCTCTCCTAGAGTTTCCTTCATCGAGATCTTTAGCATTTATCAAAAATCTTCCATCATAACCATATAAGCCTCTAAAATTCAAATTCTTCATGCAAATAGATTTCATCAACAACCTCAACAATATTGACAAAAGATCCTAGATCAACTTATAAGTCCAAACATTGAATTAAAATTTCATATACATTACATAGTGTCCGATAGACATGAATAAGATCTATTATTTGGATCCAAAGACAATTAAAATTATTAATAATTCCACTAAGATGAATACTTTACAATCTCCAATAAAATAACTTCTTCAATAAGAAAATGGACCTATTTGCAATATTCTCAAGCATATTTTTCTTCTACATAAGAGTTTCATTCATAATCCACATACATGTTCAAACCTCGAAGAATATTCTAATTGGGTATCATAAAAATCTTTCATAGCTCAAATCTTAAACAACTTCTTATGAATGGATCCTAACTTGCCACCAAAATAATTAACTTCAAGCTAGAGGTAATATCATAGTATACCCCCATATGTAAATGAACTTCCAAATTAACTAATGATCAATCCTCATGCACTAAATTTTGGTCAAAATCCTAATATCCACCGAGAGAATTCCCAACCAGCTTATTCACACTTGGCTGCCAGCACAATCAGGTGGCAATCTGATTAAAATAAGCATCACAAATAGGATTAAGATAAGATAACAAAAATCTACTAACAACCAAAGCAAACAAACATCAATCTCATTCTCTAATTTCTACCCAACTCTCAAACTTTCACGCGAACCCTAAGGATCCTAAAATCTAAGCTCTGATATGACTATTTCTGCCATGATTTATCACGATCCCTAGTGATCTTAAACCTAAGCTCTGATACTACTTAATCTGTCACGCCCTGAACTCAAAGCGTAATAGACGCCGCATACCTGTATGGCGGACCATATAAGCAATACAAGGCTAGAGATCATATCAAGCAATAATAATTCTTAAAAAATTATTTAATCAAGAATTTATCCAAATAATTCTTACAATAGTTTCAAAGTGACATAAGTTAACATTTGCTAACTATTAACATAAATCAAATAAAATACATTAACTAGTCTGACTAAAACTTCAATAACTAAAAGTATTTTCAAAAGATCTTGCGCACTCTCCAAGTCCCGAGCAATCATGCATCTGGATTTGAAAAAAATAAAGAAAACATAATAATGAGTTACACTAGCACAATAAACAACATAACACCCCAAAGTGGGGTTTAAGCATGCTAAAAAATAAGTTAAAGAGCAAAATATTGACTAAAAAAAACAATTCTCGAATAATACATATATCTCTTTTTGAAATATACTATTATTTTTATAAACTAATACCAGAAATCCAACAAGCTATGGCCACGTAACCCAGTGGCATGGATTGTATAAAGTGCCAAACACTACTATTCTTAACCACCGGTGATACGGTGTCCAAATATCACTATTAGTCATCGGTGGTGCGGTATCGAAAGCTATTTCTCAGATTATAAGTTGATAGGACCAACGAATAATCTCCATTGGCAGGGCCAGATCATAGCCGTGCTGAGAATACATACATATAAAACAAATTTTTCATAACTTGCCTAGTGACATTTTTTTTAGATTTCATAACATAGCACAACATATTTTAAAATAATTATTTTCATAATATTAACATGCCTGACCCGTTTAACTAAGTATAAATAGATATTATAATCAAATTTAATCAAATAATTATTATTTTACCAAAAATTTGAAATATATACTTCGAAGCATTAGGTTACTTATTTCTTCTCGCTTCAAAAATTTCACTTCACTTAGATGGGTCGGGTGTACTTGTTTTAATATCATTAAAATATCATTAATTTCATCATCATCCTAGAAGCCAAGCGAAGTCAAAAATTAAGATATTGTTGGGGATTCAACCTCATGCCCAAATTAGGATGGATGAACGGCAATGTCAATTAGGTAGCGGTACTCGACTGCATGGATCGGTCTGAACAAGGTGAACTAAACTAATCAAGATCAAACATGATTTAAGTGACTCAATGAAGATCAATGATAACCAAATTGCATAGAGATCTGATAATGCCGAGGTAACGGGCTAGCCTAAGGGCAGGGCCTCCACCTAAGGGCAACTTGGATCTGACCAAAGGATGATAGGATCTTAAAACAAGATCCCTAAGCGTACTTAGAGAGAGAGAGAGACGAGAGAGAAATAATGCAGAAAAACAAAGAAAGAAGAAAAGAAGAGGAAAAAGAGGAAGAAGAAGAAAGAGGAAGGAGGAGGTGAGGGCCATGGTCAGGTGGTCGACAGCCGGAAGGCCGGCGAACGAGGCGACTGGCGGCAGCGACAGATCGGCTAGCGGCGAAAAGAAGAGGAAGAAAGGGCCGGACACAGGGGTTTCGATCCCTCTCTTTCTTCCTTCAAGATCTCCGACGATGGGGCTCCGGTGACAGCCCAAGGCATCAAAGGGGACAAGGTCCTATCGTCAGCTACAAGTGCTGGTAACAGAGGAGGCCGAAAAAAGAAGAACAAAGTGGTTTTTGGATCGAAAAACAGGGGATGAACAAAGCCCCATCTTTCACAGATTTTTTCAGCAAAAACTTGGTCGGCGACGAGGCTGGTGAATGGGGAAACAAAGAAGGAGATTAAGGGTCATACCTCTAATTCCGGCAAGGCTTGGCTGCATTTTTCGGCGAGCACAGAGCTTAGGCCGTCAGCAATCAAAGGAGAAAAAGAAAAGAAGACGGCTGCATAAGCGAGGATTTTCCGGTGAGGATGAACTAGAGAGGGTTGACGGCTTAAATAGAAGTGGAGGTTAGGTTTATCTTAGCCTCTGACAGAGTCCGTGGTAGACTCTTACTCCACCATGGTTCACTAGGGCTCTGCCCTGTTCTGAATGGAAAGGGGGCCTGGGCCCTCACTTGGTATCGGGCCGGGCCAACAGGCTGGCCCAATGAGGCTGGGCCTCAAAGGTATTTTAGGAATTTCATGATCTGCCATATGTGAATTATAGGCTTGTAGAACACCTTAGGCGGCTGCTAAAGTTCATCAATTGGATTTGTAGATACACACAGTGCATTCTATTGTTAATGAAATTGATAATTGATAAAAAATAGAGATGTTTCTGGAATTCCACTTTCTGTATTAGATAATTAATTAAGAGAAAGAAGCCTGCAGGCTTAAAATGTAGTTGAGGACCACTTTGAAACTTTTCTGCCACATATAGTCAAAAACAAACTAATCACTGGATGAAGAATGTAGTTCATAATAATGGATAGTGATCAACCGGAGTTACCGATAGTTGGGGCATCTGGAGTAATAGGTTTGCTTCCATAATCTGAACTCTGAAGGACCATCAGACCCTTAAATAAGGGAAATTATCTATAACAACCAAACTTATATTTAGAAAAGAATGCACACATGTGAATATCAGAAAATGGATCTTGGGGAAAGACATGGCAGGCAAATAGGATGCACAGCTCTGAGTGAAGACAAATTTCCAATTCAGGGGGAGTCTATGCCAAGCTATCAAAGTAACACACTTGCGGACTTCCTCGCTACACATCCGGTGCCTGATGACTTACCTTTGGACACCGATCTTCCTGATGAAAAAGCACTTGTCGTTGAAGACATTGGACCTCACTGGGAGATACATTTTGATAGGGATCCCAAAGAGCTCCTGGAGAGGCAGAAATGCACCAAAGATACGAGTTGGGCCTTTTCCCCTAGCTTTGTCTCATATGGTATACATACTTTTGTTCCTCCATATTGCGCATTCGCCGGTGTCACAAAACACAAATATTAAGGTTATGGTACCATATAGAACCGGCCGCCGACCGGTATGGGCCCAATATCGATTCAGCAGTCCTTGCTTTGGACGCTAATTTATAAGATTTTTCTAACTGGACTTTTAGGTTTTAGTAATGTTTAGGTTTACAGAATTTACCATACCTTAATATTTGAGAAATATCTTAGCATTTGAAAGTTGAAACTGACCGAAGCAAAAATCAAGGTTTTGAACTGAATTTGGGAAATCATTTTTTTTGTTGAGAAATTTGGAATTTTTAAGTATCTTTATTGTACTTGAATAGGGTTACTTCATTGTTTATACATAATGTCTTAAGTAGACATTTACTCTAATGATATTACATGTAAACAAGCCTCTTTGTTTGTCTTTGTCTACTTTGTCTATTTGCTTGTCGAGCCTTGCTCCTAACTGACCTAACCTAGCACCTCGCCTGGCCAACTGACATGCCTAAATACAATCGACCGAGCTAGGTGACTGACCTAATTGGCCCTGCCAAACTGAACCGCCCTTGCCTATAAATAGGGCTAAGGAAGGCTACATAGTAGGAGGCTAGGTAGGAACATGTGGGCCTTTGGAAGAAGGTGAAGGAGAAGATTATAATTTGGATAAGGGTTTCTTTTGCATAATTAGGTAAGGCATTAGGGCTATGTGAAAAATATCTATTGAGGTTTGGAAATCATGGGAGGTATTGGGTTAAATTAGCTTACTAACTTATTTATGAAATTTTAGAGTCTAAGAAAATGCCAAATGGTGTGATGTCCAAAATTGTCCTAATTATTAGGGAATTAAGCTTATGAGTCACTGTACGAGATTTCGAAAAAAGATAATTCAGTAAGGTTATGGAAATAACAACTATTTCAGATAACCAATTTGAATTTATGTTCGAAAGATCAACAACGAAAGCTATCTTTTTACTTAAATATTTGATAAAAATATAGAGAAAAAGGAAATGTCTATATATGGTCTTTATTGACTTGGAGAAAGCTTATGATTGGGTACTAAGAAAAATAATTTGGTGGACTTTCAGAAAGAAGGGTGTACATTAATGTTATATTGAAATAATCGAGGACATGAATGCCGGGGCATTTACAAGTGTGAAGAGTTGTTGCAATAGAACAAGCGTTTCCATCTATTATAGCTCGCATCAAGGATATGCTCCAAGTCCATATCTTCTTGCACTGACTATGGATGAATTTATTGCTAAGTATGAAATACTAGATAGGTCTTATGGAGAAAAAATTTAGAGGATAAGGGTTTAAAAATTAGTGGAACAAAGACAAAGTTTATGGAATGTAAATTTAGTGAGAATGGAAATAAAAATGTAATACCAATTAAGATTGATGACTAAGAGATACCACAAAGTGAGCATTTTCGTTACTTAAATATATTATACAAAATAATGGGGAGATAGATGAAGATATATGTAATATAAATAGAGTTGGTTGAATGAAATGGAGAGATGCATTTGAAATATTATGATAAAACATAAGGGAAAAATTTACGGAATAGTAAGGGCTGCCATGTTGCATGATTTAGAGTGCAGAGCAATAAAGAAAGTATATAAAAGAAAGTTGAATGTAGTAGGATTGTGAATGTTAAGATGGATGTATGGTAAAACTAAAAAGGATAAATAAGAAATGAATATACTAGAGGAGGTATAAGATATGCGTAGGTTAAGAAAAAAGCAAGGTTAGCTGGCTCGATGTTGGACCACGTACCGGTGCCACACTAGCATAGTGTTGGTACGGTATGATATAACATTTTTTGGCATACTGAGTGTCGGTTCGCCACTTGTATCGGTACCAGTACCGAATCGATATGGTATGGTACGCTCCGTACTGTCCGGTTTAGGCCAGTACGACATACCATGGGAAAAAGTGATGGAAAATAGTTTAAGATAGTGTGGACATGTACAACAAAGATTGAGGAGGCTCCAATAAGGAGAGATACTTTGGTTTGTGCTGGAGGTGATAAGAAAATGATGGGAAGACCTAAGGTAACCGAGATGAAGGTTGTAAGGAAAGATATGGAGAAACTTGGAATAATGTCGGAGATGACTCTAAATTGTAGTACTTGACGAATGAGGATCCGTAAGGCCAACCTCAAATATTTGGGAAAAGATTTGATGACTATGATTGTGGTTATGATTATAGGTAAGGAACCTTCACCCGGTTAACTAAATTTAAGTTTTGATTGGTCAGTGTTATTGAACCTCATAATCACATTATAGCTTATGAGTGGTTTGCAATTCTAAGCTACATGTTTTTTTTACTTTTTCAAAATCTATTGTTTTCCTCTTAAGTATGCTTTTTATCTTTTCGTTTCAAGCTTTACCTTGTCTTTTTGAAACCTAGATGTTCTTTTAAATAAGTTAGTTGCAAACCTAAACAGCATTTTAAAACTATTAAATCCTAGTCAATTTTTAAAGCTTAGAGCATTTAATGTTCTCTGATCCTTGTATCGATTTAAAGTTCATATTATTATTTTATTTTTGGTACATTGGATTCTTCGATCCGCTTCATCTTCAGAGTTATTTTGGAATTTGGAACCTATGAGCTGTAAAGATTTTTGAATATTTGGGCTCTAAACGTTGTTTTTGACTTCAATACTTTTAATTGATTGTCGATTGCAAATATTTTGAATTATTTTCCTCTGAAAAGTTTTTTACCATGATTGTTTGCACTTATATTTTGACTTTGATATGGAACTTCTAAGAGTATTTTTGAATAGCATTTATGAAATCCTTTCAAATCATAAAGTAATATCAAACTTGAAACATTGAAAGATATTTGTAGACCTCTAGCTAGGTGGTATATGTAGCCTCATTCAAGTTATTAATGAGGATTTGTTTCAGCCCCTAGCTAGATGGTATATGTTGCCTCATTCAAGTCCTAGATAAGGATTTATTTGGACCCTTGGTGCGATGAGCTCTCCCCTCGATTGTGAATGAACGGGAGAAGAAAAAACTTCATGTGCAATTGGGGACAAGACCGTAACTTTATCAAGCGGGCAATTCAACTGAATCAAGAACTGAAACAACCATCATGGGTGATCCCGCAACTTCCAATTCAATGGTGGTCGTTGACTATGACAACATTCACGGCCGAGTATAAAGATCTATGTTGGTAGTTTTGTTTGCCCAATGCCAAGAAGTCCACAGGAAGCTTTGATCCACGGTGAGGTCAGGGACCAGAAAGACTCGGTCGTAGGAACTTAGACCACCTAAGAAGAAGAGAGAACTGGCCCTACCAGATTGGTCTTCACCAAGTCCTAGAATTGAGCCAATTGTCGTAGCTTCAGAGAACTCGTATGAATTCGTATATGGACCTTGGATTTTCTTTTGGCCTCATTTGCATTAGCATGGCCTCATCCAGTTTAGTTGTGACGATTTTATATGGCTTTGTCAGCAGTGAGGATTCGTGTAGTCTTGAGGTGTAAGTGAAACATTGTAGAAAAATATAAAACTCTGTGAACGTAAGAGTTTTTGATATATAAATTTTTCTTTGGCTATTTGATTTTGAATAAGTATTCAACTTGTGATTTTGTATAAATTCCTTGGAATCTCTTACTTCAAAACTTTGCTTTTGGGGATTTCATATTGAAATGATTTCAGTGGGTTTCACTCAAGCTTTTCGGTGATGGTTTGATCATGTATTTCGTTTCAGAGTCATTTATTTTCTATGTATCCTCAATTTCTTTGATCATGGTGAGAGTTTACTAACCGAGCTTTGTATCTCTCTTCATTTATTTTACATTTTCCAGAGTGATTAGTGAGAGCTCTTGTGGAAATATTTTGAAGTTGAAATTTATATCTAATGATTACTGAAGCTACATTAGAGACAATAGATTTTCTTCTATTTTTGGAGGTAAAATATTGAGTACAAAATATGTTGAATTTGTAAGTGGATTTCGTTATTGTTTATGATACAATTGTAGTCAGGGTCCATTTGATCATATCAATTTTGTGAGGATGATTAAGTTTGGATGTTAGTTTCGAATTGATTACAATGACCACAACTCGATATTCAGATAACTTCGAGTATTGGGTCATGACATTATCCACTCATAAAGCATTTGAAACTTGAAAGTTGAAACTCCATCTATTACAGTCTTGAAAATCATCATGAGAGCCTAAACTTGGCCATAGTTGACTATGAATTGGAAATTTTGATTAAATTATTTAAACGTTTCAATAATTTGATGATTATTATAATAATGAATCCTATTCCCGTAGAAAAATATTTACTTTGATAAATAGTTATCATGTATGTTTGATAAATAGTTATCATGTACGGCATCCAAGGCCCTCGATACACCTTGAGAGATGAATAACATTGTTCATCACTTAAAATACATTATTTATGTGATAAGTCACCTATCTTCTCCAATGAATTATAAATAAAAGGTTATGTGGTGCTTAAGAAGCATATGTTGCTTGATATTTTCCTTTTGACTTGTTTATTATAAACTTTCTATCAAGATTAATGTTCATGCAAAACTGATTCTTTTTCTGTCCTTTTTCATACTACTGCAGTTATCCTCTGTTAAATGTGATTTGCAAGAAATGGATTTTATCATGTCAATGGAAACTAACAGTTTGACTGAGCGACTTCTACCATCAAAGCATTCATTTTTCATCCGAGAATCTCGGTATGTGGGGTATTCCATATATTGGCAGCAGTGATGATATTGTTCATGGCAGTTTAATCATTTATCCAATATGTGAAGATGACCTAGTTGATCTTTAAGGGACTTTCTCATGCTACTCTTACTACTGAACTCAAATGTTTTCTTACATTTGTTTATGAGATAATTCTTTTCTGCCAATATTGACTAGATATTTCAATGAGTCTTGATTAATCATATATTCCAGCATGTTATTTTGTCATTTAGCATCCTAATCCCAAAAATCCTGAATGTAGTCATGGATACTAATTTATTCTAACAAATATGTTATAGGTTCAATCTGGTCAATTTCTTTACACTAAATTATCATCATCATCGTCATTATCAAGGATCGCCGAACCGGTGCCGGTAGGCGTACCGGTTGGCCATTGGACTGGTTCGAACCGGTACCACGAGTTCAGCCTCCAAAAGCCCCAAAAAATTTGGCCTAGCCGTACCGGCCGGTTCGGACTTGTACGAACCGGTATGGGGGCCGATATGGGCCGGTACGGGCCAGTACCATTTTTTAATGCTGAACCGGTTCGGTTCGGTATGGGCTGAACGGGCTGGTACAGGCTGGTTCAGCATTCCTTGATTATTATTATTATTATGGTGATGATGATGATCATCGTCGCCGTCGTCATCATCATCATCATCATTAAGTAGTAGTAGTAGTAGTAGTAGTAGAGACTAGGATGGGCTATTCCTTACCTTTTCTGCTCTACCCACACCCCACCCTTCTGCTCGACACACACCTCACCCTTGGGTGCCGACTCCAACTGAATTGAGCCCCTATGAATATCGGCTGATGTTAGGTGGAGCAACTTGGTCGAGACCTGGTTTGATATGCAGCACAATTCATTTGATGAGTGTACTCTTACTATTAATCTTCTCTGTTCTCATCATTGCTTAGAACATTTTGTGGTGCTTCAGTTTGAGCTACTTGTGATGTCATATGCTGATGCATGCTTTCCTTCTGTTTATCCTGACAATCTTATACTGGGTCTTGAAAATTGTTTAATAAATGCACTCTTAACTATAAATCTTTGCTTTTGACCCCGACATATCGTATAAAACAGGGTGAGAGGTTGAATCTTTTGATGTGCTAGTTAAACTAGGGCAACCAATTATACCATTCTTGGCATGAACTTTTTCAGTTCTTTCGTATCTTGAAAAAAATCATGTAACCTCTTAATTTTGTTGTTAATATGTATGCTTAGATTTAATGTCCGAGCTTTCTTGGTTCTCCAAAATCTTCTTCGGGAATTCTAACATTTCTGTTAATGCTCTTTGCCCTGTTATTGGTTTCCTTCTCAATTTATCTATTTTTCATTTTCTTATCTATTCTCAATACATGCAATCTTATCAAACTGTTTGTTAATTTCCAGATCTGGAAGAAGGCATGCAAATGTGCTATTGGGGGGATCAGTTTTCCGGAATTTCAGTATCAACTTCTTCACTTACGGGTTTCCGGTAGGAATTTTCCTGAATTCAAATGCTTTTGGTGTTTGTAACATCCTTTAATCTTTGGTATAGGGTATCCATTTGTTTCCTTGCCGGGCATTAGGGGAAAATGTGGGAGCTGTGATGTCGAGGGCGAAAGGGGGCTTGTCATGGTTTTGGGAAGAGATAAGTTGGGCTATGGGTCAGCCACATTGTTTTGTTTTCTTCCAACAAACATGTCTTGAGAGTTGCATAGTCCTGGAATGAAGATACAGTTGAGAGTCATGGTTATATATTAGAATAGATGCGAATTCAATATTTTAATGATCTCTGGTTTGAAATAACACTTTCTACCTGTTCTCAGTAAATGGACTATAACTTAATTGTTTGACAAAAGAATTGCTACCCTATGGACCAAATTCAGTTTAATTTAATCATAAATTATAGATCATGTGAGAAACACCATCCCACTTGTTCTTGTTGATGGATGTTTCTCTGTAGGGATTTTTTTTTCCCAGCAATTATTTCAAAGTTCTTATAGTTTGTCATTTGCTCTTCTCTAAACCTACTGGCTTCCACCTATATTTGAGGCCTTTTTCTTGTATGGCCTTTTGTTGAAGGAGCATTCAACTGCTACATCCTTATTAAGGATCCATTGCCTCACTACTACCCTACAAGTTGCAATTAATTTCTGTAATGCTCGTTAAGTGGCCATAACATTTTTTTCCCCTTTGGGCACTGTCTAGGAGATTACTGATCCGTATTTAGAAGCATCATCAAATTAGCCAAAGGTTCGCAGTGCTAATGCAGCCCCATACCGGTACTAAACGGATACTCAATATGGGGAGCGTACTGAGTGTCGATATGCCGAACCGATCCCATACCTTGATTACTGACACTGTACCATATGCTACTTGTACGTGGTCTAGTATCAAAATCGCAAACCTTAAATTAGCCTTTTATTTAGTAGTCAAAAGTGATAAATCTTATTTAGTTGTTTATTAGATGCTTTCTCTTATATTCATTTTCTATGTCTGTTGCTTCCATACTGTGATACCCAAATCCATTCATTTTTCTTGCCATACTGTTGTCTCTGCTTGTTCTTTGTTTTAAGATATCCTACTACTTCAATTAGTTGTGATATCACTCATTAGTGGATATTGGATGCTTTCTCTTATGTATTTATTCAACTCTATCCGTACTATCTGTACATAATGCACATCCAATCATTCTTCTACTTCTAACGCTCGTTATGTGTTTTGATCTTCTTTATTAAAATAATATTTTGACCAACAAAAGTTACCAGCTCTGCTGTTTCCTTAGAGCATCCTTTTGCTCAGTGCATAGGTGATAAAAGTAAAAATCCAAGATGCTCTTTCCTTCAAATAACAATATTGCTCCAGATAGCAAGCTTAATCTTGCATTTGTGACTTTGACTCTTCAATTTGTGGGCCAGCATTTAGTGCATGTAGTGAAAGGGACTTCGGCTATCACACATTTGGGTGTATATCCTAGCATTGTTAGACATAGGGTTATGTAAATCATTTGGGATAGTGGCGACATGCGAATTGGAAAATTTCAAACCAACTTAGAATAGGATTTGCTGTAATTCAGAGCAAAGGTGGAGATTAAAAATCTTTATTCGCATGGGTAAGACCTTAGTTACCCAAAGTGGGGCGGGTGTTGGTACAGGGAAGTGGGTCTCTTAAAAAAGTTTAGTAAGAAAGAACATACGAAGCAGGTGTGTTAATGAGTTTCTGAGGAGCTTTGGAAGCGGGTTTGCTACCCTAATGTAAGCTTCCTGCTAAGGGGAAGATTGGGATGACTGCATTTTAAGTCTTTGAGTACTAAGGATTTATAAGATGAGGAGACCAATAAGAGTAGGAATCTAGACCTAGGAGAGGAAATAAGTTGATAAGGTTACTTTGGCAACGTGGAAAATTGTGGAGATTTTCTATAAAAAACAAATCATGGAGAAGGGGGTGGGAATTTTTTTAAATTTCTCAAGTAGAATTTTATTCAAATAAAAAATCATATAAATTCTCTACAAAATTACATTTTTTATATCTAATTTTTAATCCTCAATACATGTATTATTTATTTTTTGTATTAATAAACTAAATTTATTTAAACGAAGTCTAACATCCATCTTTGGGCATATGGTACCGAACCTCTATACATTGTACCATACCATACCGACACTCGGTATACCGAGTTGTACTGTACCAAACTGCATGCCAACATTGAAATAGGATGGCGTTGGTACAGGGTCCAGTATCAAAACGGTGAACCTTGTATAAATCTAATACTTAGATATGTTAACTTATTAAAATGACAATTCCTTTGAAGTGTAATACATGCTCAAATTTCAAGTATTCTAATGGAACTTTAGAGTAACAAATCTACAAATTATCATTGATGAATATGAAATTATAACTAACAAGAGTAAACTATAGGTTGCAAATAAAGCATTACTAACAGTCTAGAACAAAATTTAAACTTTGATGTACATACTTCATAAACAAAAGTGACAAAACATGTATCTAAAACAAGGTTTAAAGTTTAAACTATGAAAGTACATTTAGATCATAAACAAAAGCAACCTCAACCCACTTGAACCCAATTTCAACCTGCCTGACCCGTATGAGTGGCGACCTAGCTCACATTACTTGGATCCTTATAAAGCGGCATGCATTCTACCTGGCTGCATACATGGTCTGTGGACCGACTATGCAGCCCAATGCGTGGCCCCACCACATATGGGTAACACAATCCTATAAATGTGCAATTTATAAACCACCTAAGCATATGCAACTGTAGATTGTGCCTTTTGAAAGCACCGGACATGATACTACTATGACATTTAAAACCATGGTATGTCGTACCGCACCAAACTGAATGGTATCAGGCATGCCGTATCGATTTGGAATGGGTACTGGTATCGGTGGTGTACCGACACTCAATACGCCAAAAGAACTGCGTACCGTACCATACCGACACCATGCTAGTGTAACACTGGTACGGGGTCTGGTACCGAGAAGGTGAACCTTGTTTAAAACTCATAATATGATGACTTCGGAGACTACCAACGGGCCTACAGGCCTATATGTATAACTATGATAGTCCATGGAGTATGGCCCTGGTTGTCTAGTTGATTGATGATATAATGCTAGTCATGTCAACATACTATAGATTTTTTGATCATTTTTGTGCAAGAATTTCAACTATCATAATACAGTAGGAAATGGCACATTCCAAGTTTCTCTCCTAATTGTACATGGGCCGTTTTCTCCTGATCGTAATAGGTGAGAAGGGCGGGCCGAATTGAGTGGCCGTTCCCCTTTCTTTGTACATATAGGAGAGCCGGGTGCTCCCGGCCCTTTCTTTCAACTCTTAGTAGAGTGAACTGGCATAACCTGGTCTCGTCTTTTAGGTTGATGCCATCCATTTTGTATTTAGCTACTTCAAATCAAAGCTGTGCATGGCTCCAGTTAAGAGATTTTTATGTGTACTAAGGGTAATTAATTAGCAACACAACCTTTTAAAGGTTAAGTTGAGGAGAAGCGTGGTTCTTCTTATGGTGTTTCTCATGAATTAATAAAGCTGAACAAATACTTAGAGATGTCAGTAAGAGGAAAAATATGATAGCTAGTGATTTATAAGATAACTTTTCTCAGTGGAAAAGGTATCTTGGTGGTGAGGTGACAGGAAGGTTATACTTAGAGTTGAAGGAGTTTTTTTTTATAGTTTGGGACAAATGCTTTTGGATGATAGTCAAGGTGACAAATGTGGTGTTGTGCATAGTTAGGCAATTTAAAAATTTGTATTATTGATGTAATATTTAACATGCAAAGGAGGTTAGTAATCACATAGTTCTATATGAGCAGTCTTCCAAGAATTTTTTATCACTTTCTGGCTTTCTGCTTATTTGAAATTGAATACTTGCTTTTCCAGTTTTACTGTTTAATCTTTAGATTTAGATAATGAATGCCCTTCATCTGCAATCAGACTCTGTGATGTTGTATTTGGATCATTTTACCATGAGCTTCAATCACGAAATATATGTGATAGTTTCATTCCATGTTGTGGGATAGTCCATCTTGCATCAGACATAATCTGGTAGTTTGCCAAATAACTGAATGTTTCTTGGTCGAAGCATGCAAGTTTGGTAAACCACCAGAAAGTCATTAATTGTTCCATAGAGCAATGCCAGGATAATGAATGTCGGACGAATGAATCACAGGTGCAATATGACAGTGGTTTACATGTAGAGTATGTTGGATAATAATTCATGGTTGCCCATGTAGCTTAGCTTCCAAAGAAGTTTCATGCCTGCTGAGATGAGGTTGTAGTATAACTGAAGTGGGAATACCTATGCCTTGTGTTTGCCATTTGAAAAAAGGGGTGGCCAATGCACAAGTTCCCACCACTTTGGGGTTTGGGAAGGGTCAGATACAGAGCCTTACCCTTGCATGTGGAGAGGCTGTTTCCATACTTGTGATGCCCAGGTGAGAATGGAACACACATGAATTTGTCCTATCGAACTTGAGTTTCAGTGCACTGACAAATGAACATTTTCACTTTTCTAATTCACATGATCAGATAGTACAAGAGAGATCTGCTGTTGTCTTAATTTTCTTCGAGCATAAACATGGTATGCCTGCGAGTATTTCTGCCTTACTATGTCTGCAGTTGTCATGTTATATTATGTATTTCACAGCCCAAGTTTCATATAGTTTTTCACATGCAATCATGTGATGTATTTTATCATTACACAAGTAATGAATGTGATATTGGGCTGTATATTTATTTGCAAGTTTAGATATTTTTCTTTAATGCAGTTATTATTGAGATCCATCAGATACTATTCGGCTTATTTTTAAACATTTCAGTGCTGATTGTGACAGGTCTTGTTGCTTGCTCTTTCGTTTTGGAGTTTCAATTTCACTAGTTTGTGCGCTTTTGGTCTGCTAGCATATGTGGGCTATGTTTTATATGTCTTTCCATCTTTGTTTCATTTGCACCGGTTGAATGGGTTACTTCTAGTCTTCATTCTCCTATGGGCTGCTAGCACGTATGTATTCAATGTAGCATTTACATTTCTTAACAAAAAAATCCGAAAGGTATTCTTTCTTTCCCATGAATCTTTTTTAATATCAGACACAAAAGATTGGAATCTTTTATAACATTTTTCTTTTTCCAGGACATGATGATTTGGGAAACCATTGGATTGTGGCATTATCCTATTCCTGGATTATTTCTACTTGCACAGTTCTGCCTTGGAGTCTTTGTAGCATTATGTAATCTAGTGAATAATTCTGTATTTCAATACCTGTCTGATGAGGATAGGCAATCCTCTAGTGATGATCACACAGTTGAAGGTGAGAGTATTCATGATGCAAATGTTTGGATTTGAGTTCTGCTTTGTCTAGGTATCATGCATTGGTGATTTGTTAGTGTTCATATTGTTTACTTTGAACATGAAAATAAGCTATGAGGGAACCAACAGAGTACAAATTAATCATCATACAAATGAGATGCACTCTGTTTTAGGAATAATTATAATATCTTCTTCAAGAGTACCCCATCCCCTTTTCTCCATTTGCGATTTTCGGTTACCAGATGCATCAACTGTGTTGTTTGATTTCTGATGCAGTCCTTTCATAAGCTAATTCCTTCATGCCGTGCTTCTATTTGTCTTTTAAGAAGAATCTTGTTTTCCTCATTATGGTCATTTTATGTCATAAGTCTGATATCCTTATGCTGATTGATATTCGCTGAAAGTTTTAGTTTCTTATTCCTAAAATGTATAATTTACTCAACAAGCCAGCAAGCATTAATAATATAGTTCAACATTAACTTCTATTATGTATTTTTTTTATCAGGATATACCATATTAGAATCATGGTCGTCAGCCTGATTCGGGGCGTCCCGAGTCGTACCGGCAGCGGACCGGGACGGTTCCGACAATGAAAACGAGAACCGACGATGGAGGGGAGAAGGAGAAGAAAAAAGAGGAAAAGAGAGAGAGAGCGGGGGAGGGAGGGAGGGGGAGAAGAAGGGGAAGGAAGAGAGAGGAAGGAGGCTGGCCGACGGAGGCTAGGGAGCCTTCGTGCGGAGGAGGTGGAGGCCGGGGAGCCGTGGCGAGGAAGCAAAAGAGAGGCTCCGCCTCCGATCCCCTATTTCGTTCGAAACAGAGGCCCGGAGGGGGCCCTTTTTATTTTTGAGATTTTAAGTGAAAGTCGGCAAACCTTTTGCCAACTTCACTTAATCTTTTTTTATTTGGACCGGAGGCGGAGCCCCTCCTCCGCGTAGCGGTTCTCCAGCCTCTGCCTCTTTCGCACAGCGGCTCTCCGACCCTCCACTGGCTCTCCGCCGGCCTCCATCGGTCTCCCTTGGCCTCCCCCTTTCCTCTCTTTTTCTCTCTTCCGTTCTCCCTCTCCCTCGTCTCTTTTACTGTGTCGGTATAGGTCCGACACGGCACGGCACAGGGCTGTGCCGATCCGTGCCGCTGGGCAATCGGTCCGAGGTCAGGTACCAACACAACAATCCTTGATTAGAATATTTATTAGATTTAGGGACTAGTGATTTGTTATAGGTGATTGTTTTAGTGGTGTTCTTGTGCATGGGTGGTTATCAAGGTTAGTTTTCATCAGGTGCAGAGCCAAGTGTACATGAGTGGAGGGGGCCATGGCCCCTTGGGTCCATAGAAATTCCTTTTTATGTCTAAGACTTTGAGTGCAAAGAAAGTACTTTTGCAATTTAAATCATTATCACTTCTATTAAGCTTTTCAATTACGATAGAGTTTTGGTAATAAAAAAAGTATTTGCACTTTATATTACGAAAAGAAGAAAAGAAATAAGCCCTAGTTTTTCTATCTCCCTCCAATTTCTATTGGCGGCTTTCCTTAACTTGGCACCATAGAGATTGATGGTTTATATTTTTCTATTTATATTGCACAAAAAAAATCAGACAAGAGACTTCTATCTCCATAAATTTGATTGCAAAAAAAAACATCATGTATTGATTTTGTTACGTAATTCAGTCAGTTTATAGTTCAAAATTTGTTGCAAAACCAAAAATTATAAGCATGCTCTATGAAAAAATCTAGTTGACTAACAATAGTGTCATTTGACTTTTTAAATCGTGTAACCATTATTTAGGTACATGATTAACTAGGAAAGTCCTATCTTCTTTTGGATTAAGTAATTGAATCAAATTCTAGAGGCTCCTACAAGTCCCCATCAATTTAAGGTGCTTGATTACACCATAAATACCCCATATACTGTGCTTTTTTGGTACAAATTATAGTGAGCTATATTCCAGCTTTTAGTGCTTTTGTGTCTTTGGTGGTATGACTCCGAAATTTGCTGTGGTGCAAGTCCATGACAATCCTTAATGTGAGTCCAAGGCTCTTTTTTTGGTGCAACTGAGGAAGAGCCTCTCATTGAAGCCAATGTGATGTCATTGGAAGTTTGGAAGCTCCAGTGATGACCGGTATGACTATGTTCTATTGAGAGAGTTATCTATTATATTTTAGCCAGTTATCATTGTTGAGAGCAAGGAATGCCGTACCGGTCCGTATCGGCCGGTACGGGCCGGTACGTACCGGTCCGGTCCCTGACCGGTACCGGACACAGATGAAAACCGGTATTTCTGGTTTTCTTCTGTGAACCGGCCGGTACCGCTTGGTACCGGCCTCGTACCGGTGCGAACCGGCCGGTTCGCACCGGTGCGAACCGGTTTTTGGGAGGGGGGGAACCACAGCGCCTCGCTGTGGTTTTTTTTTTTTTTTTTGATGGGAAAGAAAGTGGTCCGGACCGGTACGGTACCGGTCCGGACCGGTACCGTACCGGTCCGGCCGGCCACCGGTACGCCGATCCGGACCGGTACGGCGGACCTTGGTTGAGAGCGTGAGATAATCCCATATAAGAAAGGGAAAGGACTCTTGTGGTGCCTAAGTATGCATTGGCCCAGTGACCTACATGTTCGGACTTTTGGTTGGACTTTTATCATGGTATCAGAGCCCACCAATCCTTCGTTCCCATCCATTGCTCCAGCACCCTCACCATGTATCCACATGTCGACCGTTCCAATGGCCCTACACATAAGAGGGAGTGTTGAGAGTGTGGTATAATCCCACGTTGGATAGGGAAAAGATCGTTATGGTCAAGGTCCACAAAATTGGTACACTACTGGTTCCGTACAGTGTGGTACATACCAATACAGTTTTCGAACACCTTTTTCTCATTCCTAGCCATGGTACAGCCCGAAATTGGGTAGTATGGGCAAGTGTGACATGGTTCAGACTTGTACGGACCAGTTTAGCTTGCATACCGAGCTGAACCTCGTGCCAGATTGGTAACTTACTAGTACAGTATGGTATGGGGCGGTATAGGTTGGTATTGTTGATCTTGTTTGTTGTGCTTAAGTACTCGAGTCCATCCACCATAAGGCTTGGTTTTTTGGGTCAGATTTTATCAATCATCTCATAGGATTTTACCTTGCATCCATAAGAATCCTAAAAGTATTATCTGCCACCATTTTTTTTACTTGATTACAAATTCCCTTTTGGGATAGAAGAGGTCTGGATGGTCTTGCTAGTGCCAAAACATTGTAGTTCGAACTCCAACTTGTCTTCTAGTCATAGGCATTCTGAACCTCTTGCTTCCACATCCCAAAATTAATTAAATCCTTGCTTCTACTCATGCTCACACTAGGTTCATGTTCTCCATTCCTCGATTCACCAGGATCTGTGCCATGCCACTTAAGAATTGCTAACCACCTTATGATAAATTTCTAGTGGACCAACCTCTTATCATACGATGGGGTTGCACATTATGGTTCTTTTGAGTAAAATGATTTTTCAAGTCATTATTTGTTTGAAATATGTTTACTCATGCATTGGACAGATCATGCTTAGATACAAAGTCTTCCATTTATCAATGTTCACACTTTCATCTACAGGACTTTTGATGTGCTCTTCTCAGTTCTCAATAATACGGATTCCTGTGATCCAACATTTATGTCGCTGAATGAATTTTGAAAACAGCAACGCTATAAATCATATAGTTGTCCGATTCATGTGTCAATAACAACATGCTGGAAGTGGTGTATTTTCCTTTGTGGAATGTAATGTGTTGTGTACATGATTCTACAAGGAATAAAGTGCTTTCATGCATATGTATATATTTGGCTTCTTAGTTGTTTTGTGGCCACTCTGTGCTTGTTTTGGATTCTGTGTTTGGTTTAATTATATATTATTGCATCACTTTCTATATCTGCAAGCTTTCATTTTATCCCTTCTCTCTTTCCTTTTGCAGATAAAGGAGACACAAAAGTTTTAATTGTTGCTACAATAGCTTGGGGGCTACGCAAGAGTTCCCGTGCAATTTCTCTGGCACTGTTGTTTCTTCTTGTTATGAAACCTGGCTTTATTCATGCTGTTTACAGTATGGTGAAACATCCTTTTTCTTTTGTAGCTTCTGATTTCTTCTGCATATACCAATCTCTTGGAAATCTACAATTTTAGGGATGTGTCCTGCATTTCAATTTTTGTGGCTCTAAGAATACTACTTACCAAATATTTAAGTATTGTAGAAAGATATAAAATAAAATCTTATATTTCTTTTTTTTAATCTGTTAATATATGCACTGAGGCTCATTTAACATATAATAAGATATAGATTCAATTGGTACATAAATGTTACTTTTTTTACTCAATAATATTTCTGTTGCCAACCATTGAACTCATGATGAGAGATTTAGAGTATGACCAGCGAATACCTATAGAGAACATGTTGGAATCAATATGTGGCCATTCCGCATCCACCTCAGCAAGGAGCAAGCAAAGGAAATGATCACCAAATTAAAAAGAAATACATTTGACCTACCCTCATACCAAGGTACAATGAACTAAAGTCTTCTTATTTTCTGATTTCAGCCATAATATCACCCATTGATCGTGAGAATACAGATCCAACAACCAATAAAATAACTTTGACTGTCTTTGAGATCTTGTTTCTCTTCCCAATGACCATGTGGCATTTATAAAGTAACAACAAACCTGGTATTATCACATACTATCGTTCAAGAATCTTTGAATGATCAAAACTGTAAAAAGTCAAAAAAATATTGCAAGTATGTGATCCCACTAAAGGAGCTCAGTGCAAGCAGTCTTTGTCAGATAAACTCACACAAGAAGTATTATACATATATAAAGATCAGACAATGAGGGAAATGTATATGTTGGAAGACTTTATGATTGGAAATACCCTTCAATTTAGCCTGAAGTACCCACACAAGACACTTAAACATGGATATTGTTATGATGCTTGCACATAGCTCTGTAAAGAAAAATTCTTGGATATTAAAAGGATCAGACACTTCACACGCACCTGCACACAACACAGAAACTTGAGTCCGTGTAGCATAGACTTTCTTCATGCTTCTACTCCACCAGCCAGAGCTACTAAAGTACTCCATATATTTCCTACCATTACCTGCGAACTTCCTACTGTTACCTGCAATCTGTTGATATGACAGTTGGAAAATGTCTAAATGTCTACACTTTATCATATGAATGTCATGAGCCATTCCAAAATCACAAGCAATCTTCAAAACATTGTCCCCATATGCAATCCCATCTAATTACTTAAACTTACATTACCGTCTAAATTCCAATATGAACCTCAAAATAATAAAGAAGTCCTTTCTCCATTAGGAGATCTGCAAATATATCAATCTAATGCCCCCCAAGATACTTAATTCTCCGCTATCCTTCTGTCAGTGCAAGTGTACTAATGGCTGTAATTATCTCCCTGTTTACTGTTTTAACAGCTACCATTTTATTATTTTCATTTATTATATCTTTATTCTTAATCATTATATTTTTTTCTTAAAATTTATAAAGTTGTAGCTATCACAGTTATGTGGGACATGTTTTTAGTTAGCTTCCATCTTTGTGCCCACAAGTTTTTATCTCTAGTTATTATCCTCTTCCCTGTGGTGAAACCAAATCATTTTCTTATGTGGTGTGCAATTTTCTTTTCTGGGACAAGCTTCCATCTCTTGCCTTGCATCATTCTTCATATCATTCCAACTTGGCTGCCCTAGGGAATGTGTAGTCAACTCATGCATATTTCACCATGACCAGCTTATGTGAATCACTTGTGTATACCTTTACCAACTATGCCCTATTTCTGATGACAGTTTGATTAAATTGTGAAGCATTGCTTCTAGGGGATGACTAACCCAAACTTTGACCATTTCTCATCAAATCCAAAAGTTCTGGTGAAGTGGCTGCATTGGAGGGACTGGTATTAGGAATTTAGTAATTAAGATAGATCCAATCATATTTATTCATCATGTGATATTTGTTTTTCGAGCCAGCCTTGTAGAAAATCAAATACCAGTGAATATGAGGTTTTTTTTATGTGCTTTTTGTCTTTCTGCGATCTGCAACACTTTCCAGTCACTGATCAGTGCAATTCATCTTCAGCTTAATATACTGAGATTGAACCACGATATCTTGAAGGTCCTTAGTATCATTAACAGTATACCATTATTTTGTAAATTTATTTACATTTGTCTTCATATACTGTACCATAGACTTACTGATGAATGCCAAATTTTTCTTTTTGCTTCAGTGTGCTTCTTCTTGGTGTTTCTGTTGAGCCATTCCATTAGTGCAAAAATGCGTCAATCTTTAATTCTTTTTTGTGAGGTGCATTTTTCACTGCTATATATCCTTCAGCTTAACCTAATCTCAAAGGCTTTGGAGCAGAGTGGTTCCTTAACTGCGGTAATTCTCTCACAATTAGGTAGGACTTCATGTTCATTTATTATCTCTTCTTTTTCCCCTCCACTTCTTGTATGAAAAGTAACTGAAAATCTCTTATGGTTATCCAACTTTCTTGGATGTTATTAGATTTTCAGAGCATATGAAATTTTTTGATATAGAAAAGGAATCATCTATTTCTTCTTTTAATTTAATTAATACACATTAATGAACTAATTTTTTGTACCATGTTTTATGAATAGTTGCCCATAGTTAACAAATGTTAGTATTCGTATGTCTACAAGTAATGGTTAATGGCAAGGGGGTTTATGACATTAGTTGGTGCTACTTTATTAGGATTTTAGGATAACTAAATTAAGAATCATAAATTGTTTATAATGTTATATTCCACAAGGATAATAGTTTCTTTAGCTGACTAAATCATTTTGAATTCCTAGAACATAATTCGAAGTGATTCTATGAAAAAAGTTACAACGCTACAAAGCATCTTGTATTCATCATTTCGTCACAAGGATTGTGAAATATGGCATGTTGTGTCATCGTCCCCTTTCTGCACTTGCTCGAATCCTGAGGTGTCACTGTCATAATTGATAATACGATTGAAATTCAATATCATTAATTGAAAGCATATGATCAGACCATGTATGACTAAAGCGTTTAATGTAATCAATATCATTTACACAATATTTCCACATATAAACTTGACATATCCTCTTATACAAAATATTGTATGGACACTTAATACCAATGGGATACATTGCTGATGCCACTTCAATAATCATTAATCCAAAATGTCAACTTCGAGTCACCTCCTCGAATAGATCCATTACAGCTCTCACTAATCACTCTATAAAATTATATAAAAGACAAGGTGAGCTACAAAGCTTAGTTAGTAAACTTCAACTATGTTTAACAATTTAAGTTTCCATTGGTAACATATGACTCAGATCATAACATATAAACCAGGTTACTGTTGGAAGTCCAAGTATGGGTTCACTGAAGTAAAAATAAATCCTTATGCGCTATCAATTATGAGTGAGTAGTTATGCTAATATGATAACAGTAACATCTCAATAGTTGCTCAAAAGCAAGGTCCATTGAATCGGTACTTGATGTTGTCGCCAAATGCGGTGCGGGCTCGGTAGCATACTTACACATGGTACGATATGGCATACCGGTCATTTGACTAGGATGCTATTTTGTTTTATTTTTCATTTTTTATTTTTTTAATCTTTTTAATAATTGTGGTTTAATAGGATTTTGATGTTGTTTTGATATCTTTTTTGGCATCCAATGGACTTGGATTATAATAAAGTACATATAATTGAATATACATATAATATAACAAATGGGTTTAAAGTACAAAATACATATTAACATCTAAAATTTTGTGAGTGTTTGTCCCTTGTAGACGTCGAGATCACAATCGTTATTCACGCTTGGGATATTATACCAAGCAAGGTTCGCTACTAGTGCCACACTAGCACAATGTCGGTACGATACTCGGTACGCCATCCGTACGGAGTATCGGTGCCAAACTGGTACTGTACGGTATGTCCCATACCGTCTAATTCGGGCTGGTACAACATATCATAACACCAAGTTTTTAGATAATCTGTTCCATATTCTTGCATTTGATAACCTGCACCTAGTGGATGGCTACGATGATTTTAATCCTCTATTTGACACTTGATTAGCCATCCGAAGATCACAACAACAAAACTTGATCAATAAGGTGCCTAAGGTTGTGGAGGGTAGTAACCCACTCGAATATGAGCCTATTTTTCTACCTCAAGCTTGATCCTTGCTTATTTATTAAACGAGCCTATTTTTCTATCCCAGCTTGGTCTGACGGGCCTAAACCTTTGGCTCGAGCCCACCCAAAATGCTTTGGGCTCAAGCGGGCCGAGCGAGTCGTCCGACATATGAACAAATCTAACTGGGACTCGCCAGTGAATCGAAGATCCTGGGTCTATGAGTCATATGCAGCTGTGCAATGTTCATTGCTACCTTCTTGACCATTCGATGCATTATTGCTCGTCTGTTATTGTTATCATTGTTGGTATCGCGAGATGATCTGGACAACTAGTCATTTGAGAGCTCACTAGCCTCTGAATTGGAGTGAACAAGCTCCTCATCCACTCTCCAAGGGAACTACAATTCCCTTTCTTTTCTTGCTAACTTGAGAAATTGATTTCTTTCTCTCGATGCCTCTGCTTGCTTGGCTTTGTTGGGTTGTTTGACTGCACCCACCATCTTGACTAGACTAGGTACCATGGTAGCCTTGTATCGGCATCTCTTTGTCAAATCTTTGGAAGGATATCTCGGACATGGAGCCGTAGGATGATCAGCTCCTCTTGATCTCTATGGCTGCTCGATTGAATGTGGGCATGGCATGTGTCATTCCACCCATTGTTCCTACATCCACCCCGGCCTCCTTTGCTATGAGACCCCCGGTTGAGGAGGCGATCCTAGCTTATCTAGCTCTAGCTACTGTTGGCCCTGAAGTTGCCAATCATTAGATCATCTTCATCATATTCGAAATCAATGTGAAGTGGATTATCATCTTGTAATGAACATATACAAGATCATTTAGGCAACTTCTGCGTGAAGCAATACTTCTATTTGCTGTGGATCAGGGTGAAGAAGATAGACCACTTGTGCTTGCGGTGACTAGAGCAGACCATCTGCGAGAGGTCCAGATTGCCAACCCCCTTAGGGTTTTGGATGATTGCTTGAAATGGAATCACCATTCAACTGCAAATGCAATTACGAAAATTGCATATGGGGTGCTACTTATCATTTGACATTAGACTAATTATAGTCGGTGTCTGAAAATACCTTGATTTATGCTTTCTTTGCTTGCCATAGTTGGCCTATCGCCGAAGTTGTGGGAGCTATCCCTAAATGCTTTAGTCTGTGAAACACGTGTATTATTATAATGTAAATGATTTGCTTGAGTTGACAAAGTAATAATCCCATATGCCATTAAAATTAACTTACCTATTCCATGCATCGGGCAGCAACCAATTTTACAAAAAAATTTTCATCATTATTTTATCTATTATTATTTTTAATCCGAAAATTTATTTTTTAATGTAAACATTTATGTACTTAGTGGAAAAATATGATTTTGGTTGCATTACATTCATCATCCATAGATTTACAGCATATCATAAAATCATGCTAAAATCCAAATTTGGACATGACTTCCCTTATTTTCTCCATTTTGGCCGATTTTTGGCATGACAAAGAAAAAGAAAAAGGGAAAAGAAAGAATGGGAGAGGACTGCCTACCTAATTTTGGGTTGGATCTGAGTGGGAATCTGTGAAAATCCCTTTTTTTTGGGAAAAAAATATAGAGAGAGGTAGAGGAAGTGCCACCCTTTCAATTATTTAAAGGCAAACTTGGCTCGAAAACCCCAGAACTGAGAAGAACTGGTAGGTTTATGCTTGATTTAGGTTGGAACTGCTTGGTTCGGGCCCTAGTGTCGAGCTAAGGGAATGTACCATCCAGGTTCAGGGGCCCTATCATTTGGTATGCCTTGGACCAAACAATTAAAGCTGCACTGTTGACCTTGCTCAAATGTATTCAGCTATAACGTGATACAAGTTATGAGGTAACTCCAAACTCATAAGGGGTATGTGAAGTACAAAATTCAAATTTCTGTCTGTCCTGAGGTTTCCCTTACTGGATCGTACTGGTTGGCACGAGGCATACCCTATTAGTGTACCTGGTAAACCCCTCCAGACCAGTGTTGGTACCAGGGGTGTACCATGCCAAGTTTCCATAACATAGTACCAGGTGGGCTGGTTGGATATACTGGGTGAATGCACCAAAACCAGTATACAGATCCTTTGTCATGACCATATAGGTTAGAGCATCATATCTGTACGGGCTTTGTTAATCTGCATACTATAGGCACATAAATATTGGACTTTGTTAATGCACGTTCTATATATATAATGATAGATTACAAAAAACTAGCCTTTTAGAACAAGGATGATTTTCTGCAGCTTGGTTGTTTTTGGTGGACATGTTTCAAACTAATGATTTTACACCAGAAAAAAATACAAGATTACACTTTTTAAGGAATCCATATTATACAAAAGAATATTTTTTCTAAAAAAAACAGATTGGGTGTTAAAATGTTTACATGTATGATGTATCTATACCACTGGTAACATACTGCAAACTATCGTAGCAATACCACTTGTCATGTTACAATTCATAGTGACACTGATCATTACAGGTCGACATGGAGCTCTCAGATTTGGAAGTTTGTGTAATGCCTAGTGAGGCCATAGTGTTTACATGCTTTATATCATAGTGTTTTATGAACTTTAGTATCCTGCTGGTATCCTTAAAACGATGGTTACCAAACAATACAATATGATTTGATACCTTGTTTGGTGTATATTGCAAGTTTTAACTTGTGCTGGATGAGTTTTCCTTTTTGACATGCCCATCTGTCCCACAACATTATAATCATCATGGTTAAGGTTGGTCTTATTATTAATTTGAATTCTGAATGTCCAAATTAATATAGAAAGCAAAGTCTGCCGTACCGCCCGATATGGGGCGTACCGTATCGTACCGGAAGAAAACCGGTACGACACACACATTCAAGTTGGTACAAGCCCCGTACCACCCCTACCAAGGCATACCGCCCTGTACCGAGGCAAATCGAGGTGCGTACCGGTCTGTACCAAGGCGTTTTGAGATGAAAATTGAGAAAATGGGTAAGAGAGATACTTCGGTACAGAGGTGTACTGTACCGTACTAAATCATAAGGCACCGATACGGTACTAGGTACCAAGATTGCGGATCTTGATAGAAATACTAATGATATCTATTTTGTGGCTTTCAGGTCTCCCAAATCATGCTTCTTTCAGGGATTTTATGGAAATAGGTGTCCTAGCGTGCTTTTGTTCAGTGCAGAACCATGGTTTCAAAATGCTCTTTTCTTTTTCTGCTATTCTGCAACATACTCCTTGTCCTCCACTTGGATTTAGCATCTTGAAAGCTGGTTTAAGCAAATCAGTTTTGCTGTCAGTTTATGCCTCATCAAGTTCCAGAATTGGTTATTCCCTCAGCTTTTCACATGGTACATCACTAAACCTAATATTAAAAGTTTAGCAGATTAACAAATAATATTTTGTCTGACCTCTCGACCCAAAAGAAAAAGGATGATCATATTTTTTACATGTTTCATTTTCTTAGTTTAAGATAATGGCATTTATCATCTCTGAGTTTAAAGTCATTTGTTTTTCTATCTTATAGAGCAAAAGATAGCAACATATCTCAGCAAAGTCAGTCAGATGTTTTTATCTACATACCGCTCTTATGGGACATATGTGGCATTTCTAACCATTCTTTTCACACTATACTTGGTCACTCCAAATTATGTATCATTTGGGTACCTTTTTTTCCTCCTGTTTTGGATAATAGGGAGGCAGCTTGTGGAGAAGACAAGAAGGCGGCTTTGGTATCCCTTGAAAGTCTATGCCACTCTAGTGTTTGTTTTGACCTATAGCTTGAGCATTTCTCCCATATTAGCAACATGGATGTCCAAGCTGATTGATCTGTATCCTGATTTGGGGTTCAATCCTGAAGGATCTTTATTGAACAATGTCTGGGAATCCTTGGCTGTTTTGACTGTAATGCAACTTTACAGCTATGAAAGGAGACAGAGTAGGTACAGAACAGTTGATGCCTCTGATGCATCCGAAAATGGAATTTTTGGGTTTTCCAGAAGGTTCCTTATTTGGCACGGCGAGAAGATTTTGTCTATAGCTGTATTTTATGCTTTATTGTCTTCAATCGGTGCATTCGGCTTTATTTATCTCCTGGGTCTCATTATATTTTCTACTTTACCAAAAACTTCTCGGATTCCTTCCAAGTTGTTTTTAGTTTATACAGGATTACTTGTGACTTCTGAATATCTCTTTCAAATGTGGTGCAAACTTGCTTATATGTGTCCTGGTCAACGGCTCTATGGTTTGTCACTGTTTCTGGGCCTAAAGTATTTTGATTCTGGATTTTGGGGCCTTGAGTCCGGTTTTAGGGGAAAGGTGCTGGTAATAGTTTCTTGTACTCTTCAATACAATGTTTTCCGCTGGCTAGACAATATGCCAAGTTCTCTAGTACATAAAGGTAAGTGGGAAGAGCCTTGCCAATTGTTTATCTCATCAGAACAATCTTCAGTGGGTACTTTGGTTCATCATGAAGAAAATAAGGCGCCAGCAGATGTCACTCTTCCTTCTGCAATGCAAAAGGGTGCTAGTACCGATTCAAGCCCATCCTTCAGCTCTAATACCTATCAATCATCAGAGTCGGTCCCTAATGTGACAAGAGCCTCAGAGAATAACACTAGGAAATACTCATTTTCCTACATTTGGGGAAGTACTAAAGAGAGTCACAAGTGGAACAAGAAACATATCCTTGCTTTGAGAAAAGAAAGGTTTGAAATGCAGAAGACTACACTAATATTCTATATGAAATTTTGGATGGAAAATCTTTTTAAACTTCGAGGTCTTGAGATTAACATGATTGTGTTACTTTTGGCAAGTTTTGCTGTGTTGAATGCCATTTCAATGTTATATATCATATGCCTTGCCGCATGTATTCTTCTGAAACGAGAGGTTATCCACAAATTATGGCCTATATTTGTTTTCTTGTTTGCTTCTATTCTCATTCTTGAGTATTTTGCCATTTGGAAAGATCTGATTCCTTGGATTCACTCTCCCAAAGAGATGGAAATCAACTGCCATGATTGCTGGAGTAGCTCAACCCTTTACTTCAGTTTTTGTGCAAAATGCTGGCTGGGTACTTCTCTCTGCAGCTTTATGTTCATTATATTCCATGGGTTTTAGCTGCTACTTGAACTGAAGCAAGAAATTGTTTACTAACTAAAGCTTTTTCATTTAATACAGGGATAATTGTTGATGATCCACGAATGCTCGTGAGCTATTATGCAGTTTTTATTTTCTCCTCTTTTAAACTCCGTTCTGATCATATTTCTGGTTTCTCAGAGTCACATACATACCGTCAGATGATCTCTCAGCGGAAAAATGCATTAGTTTGGAAAGACCTCTCATTTGAAACGAAGAGTTTCTGGACTTTTCTTGACTATCTGAGACTATATCTCTATTGTCATTTACTAGACATTGTTCTTGCTTTAATATTAATAACTGGAACTCTGGAATATGATGTTCTGCACCTTGGCTACCTTGGCTTTGCTCTGGTTTTCTTCCGAATGAGACTTGAAATATTAAAAAAGAAGAACAAAATTTTCAAATTCTTGCGGATGTATAATTTTGTGCTCATTGTCCTTTCTCTTGCCTATCAATCTCCTTATCTTGGGAATTTCAGCTCCGGCAAGTGTGAACAGATAGACTATATATATGAGGTCATTGGATTTTATAAGTATGATTATGGGTTCCGAATAACATCAAGATCTGCATTGGTTGAGATAGTAATTTTTTTGTTAGTATCAATGCAATCATACATCTTCTGCTCTGAAGAATTTGATTATGTAGCAAGATACCTTGAGGCCGAACAAATTGGTGCTATGGTCCATGAGCAAGAGAAAAGGGCTGCAAGGACAACTGCACAATTACTGCAAATTTGTAAATCAGAAGAGCAAAAACGGCAGCGTAACTTGCAAGTGGAGAAGATGAAATCTGAGATGCTCAATCTGCAAAGCCAGCTCAATAGCATGAATTCCATTACGACTCTTGGTGGCAGTTCTCCACAATCAGAAGGTCTTCGACGTAGAAGGAACTCTTCCCAAAGCATGGATAAAGTTAGTAGGATGCCAGATAATGAGACTGGATCACCAAACAAGCAATATGAGAATGTCAGTACAGAATCATATCATTCCTTTGACTTTGCTGTGTCTGATATGCAAAAGAATGTACCATTGCCTTGGGAAAAATCTGACTTGCAAAACTCACCTACTAGTATAAAAAGTGAGAGTCCAATCTCGATGGATTATGGGAGGCATTCCTTGGATTCTATTTGTGAGATAAGTGAACTTGGAGACAAGGGTGATGATCATGACACAGCATTTTCAAATGCAAATAGAAGAGAGAGAGAAAGGGACAAGCACAAGGAAAACCCAATAATGTCTGCTGTCCAGCTGATAGGTGATGGTGTTTCTCAAGTTCAGTCCCTTGGGAATCAGGCGGTCACAAACATTGTGAGCTTCTTGGACATTGAGCCTGAGGAATCTGATTCAAATGGGCATTCAGAAGATGGGGTATATGATGAAATAGAGAGCCAAAACATCGTGGAGTGTGGACACTTGGATAGGATCTCCTCAGTTCATTCTGCTACAGGGGCACGTCCTGCTAGCCTACAAATTGGAAGGATCTTTCGTTTTATATGGTCACAAATGCGATCGAATAATGATGTTGTGTGTTACTGTTGCTTTGTACTTGTTTTTCTCTGGAATTTCAGTTTGCTGTCAATGGTCTACCTTGCAGCTCTTTTCTTATATGCTCTGTGTGTAAATTCTGGTCCTAGTTACTTGTTCTGGCTTATCATGCTAATTTATACGGAGATCAATATTTTGCTTCAGTATTTGTATCAGATTATCATCCAGCACTGCGGGTTAAATATTCACATATCCCTATTGCGGAGGTTAGGATTTCCTGAACATAAAATAAATGCATCATTCGTTATCAGCACTCTACCTCTCTTTCTGGTCTATATATCAACTCTTCTGCAAAGTTCAATAACTGCTAAAGATGGTGAGTGGGCACCAGTAACAGAATTTAAACTATTAAGTGGAAAGAAGCATTATAAAGAAGAACATAGTTTCAGTCCTGGTTGGAGGGATAGGCTACAGCAGTTAGTCTCACCAGTAACAAATCTCTTAAAGATAATAGCAAGAAGCTTCTCTAGGTACTGGAAGTCATTAACACAAGGATCAGAGGCTCCCCCATACTTTGTGCAACTGTCAATGGAAGTTAATCAGTGGCCAGAGGATGGTATCCAACCAGAGAGAATAGAATCAGGAATAAATGAGTTGCTTCGTGTAGGTCATGAAGAAAGATGTGAAGCCAAAATATCTTATTCATGCCATTCGGCTAGCAGAGTTCGAATTCAAAGCATTGAAAGAAGCCAAGAAAATACAAACGTTGCTCTTGCTGTTCTTGAAGTTGTTTGTGCCTCTCCTTCTGTGGGATGTTCAGCAGCAGAGTGGTGTAGATCACTAACTCCAGCAGCGGACGTCGCAGCAGAGATTTTAAAATCACAAAAGGAAGGGTTACTGGAAGAAGTAGACTTTCCCTACCCAATATTATCTGTGATTGGAGGCGGCAGAAGAGAAATTGACCTATATGCATATGTATTTGGTGCAGATTTGGCTGTTTTCTTTCTCGTTGCCATTTTTTATCAGTTTGTTATGAAAAATAAAAGCAAACTTCTTGATGTATATCAGTTTGAAGACCAGTTTCCTAAAGAGTTTGTGTTTATCTTGATGGTAAGAAAATTCATACCTGAAATTTTGTCTCATGTATTATTTTGGGAAAGCAGCTATATATAAGAAAGTATATGCAGTATCTTGATAGGACAAATTTATACTGCTGGATCAATTCTTGTGGCATTCAATTTGGGAAGATTAATATGAGTTGTTAGGTCTTTAGTGTTGTGAATGTCTTCCCTAAATTTGTTTCTGTTTATATTTCCTTTGCAGGTTCTTTTTTTCTTGATTGTGCTTGATCGCATTATATATCTATGTTCCTTTGCTGCTGGAAAGATTATTTTCTATCTTTTCAATCTTGTCTTGTTTACATACTCAGTCACTGAGTATGCTTGGTACATGGAGCCATCTCACCAGCATATAGGACGACTTGCACTCCGTGCTATCTATCTCACAAAATCAGTTTCCTTAGCCCTACAAGCATTACAAATTCGTTATGGAATTCCTAACAAAAGCACTTTGTACCGGCAATTTTTGACTAGTAAAGTTACACATATCAACTATTTGGGCTTCCGACTTTATCGTGCTTTACCATTTTTGTATGAACTACGATGTGTACTCGATTGGTCCTGTACATCTACATCTCTAACAATGTATGATTGGCTGAAGGTAAGAGCTTTGCACCCGTTAATTTTTATTGTATGATATCAAATCATTTATCCAATGAATTTAGCCATGTATTTTACTAAATAATAACAAATGCCTCGATCGAATTGGTGAATTTTGATTTTTAGATGAATTATTTGTGGATATTTTTTTTTCTATCAATATGGCATCTGCCCAACAAAAAGTTTTCTTATAATCTTTAACTTTCACAACATTATATGTCTTTAAAGTGTGCAATCATGGCTTAAATGATACCATTTGGTTTTTGTAAAATATGGAGCATGTGCTACCTTGAACCACCTTTTCTAGGTATGAAGATTGTAAATGGCGGGAATTATTTGCATATTAAAATAGAAGATCAATTACTGAATACTTAGAGATTCCTTGTTCCTTAAACATGGATTTGAATTCTTGTTTGTTTAGAATTAGATAAAATCAAATTAAGCATCTCTTGGAATCTTATATTGAAAAGTATCATGATTAAAAATCAGTTAAACCATATTTTAGGTACTCAAGTTAAATTGTCCTAGAGTAACTTAAGATAAAGCTATTTAGGTGTCTTTGTATATGACATATGGAACTCGTACTTTGTTGTTTGTCTGTACGCCACTTCCCCCCATGCTACAACTCCCAACTTCCTTTCGTCCTCTATTTTTCCATGGGTTCTCCTTCCAGTATATGTTTTTGATTTTCCCTTCTAATCTCTCTTTCTTGTTTATAGTGTCTTTTTTTTCTAATGAAATAGCAAGCTTCTTGGCGCTATCTGGTGCAAATCATGAGTGGTATTTATCTATTTTGTCCTTGATTTTTAAAGAGGATGAAATGTGAAATTATATGTGGTCAGCTAAAGAAGAATTTAGTTTGTCCGCAATCGTTCTTAATGCTTTCATATATCCATATTTTCAGGTATCAAAGTAACGTTGGACTCCTTTAACACAATTTGACTTAAAAATATGGTTCATAGCAAACCAAAATCTCCAAAACATAAATGTAATCCTAAATTATTTTCTTTTATAGGTTTCTATGATTTTAGACTAGCAGGACTAGAATAACCAATATAAGAAGCTAAAGCCTTTTTTCCTTTTGCGTGGAACAATTTCTTTTCTCTTAGAACTAGTACACCATGATTTAAACTGTCCTAACTTATTTGCTTATAATTTAATGTTATAAGAAGCAGTTGCGACAATTTTAGAACTTTTTGGGATATCCATTCGTCTCTTTTTTTTAGCAAGAATTCTTATAATTCTTGTGATTCAACGCTACTTCAAATTTTATAATTGGAAACTGCATTATATTCGATGGCCTCAAGTTTCATGTTGTAAGAAACTTCATATTTTAGGTTTTACAAGGTCCGCCAAACCGACACTAGGGGTCATCTAACTGGTTGCCTATTCGGTACGGTACCAATACATACTGTACCAAGTGGAGGTGTACTAGGGACGAAGGATCGGGAGAAGAGGGGAGAGAGGGAGAAACCTTGACCAACGAATGTCGAACTAACCAAGACCCGACAGTTCGGCCCATACCAAGTCGAATTGATGTTAAGTCGGAACGGTTCAACAGGTTGGGTCGGTTTGGCTATAAAATCCCTCTCCCTTCCTTCTATTTAGTGGGCTGAGAGCTTGAAGGGGCTTTCTCTTTTGCTGTTCGATCCTCGTCGTTCACTTTACTGGTAAGCCTCCCTCTCTCTCCCTCTTGCATCCATGGCAACTCTCTCCTTCACTGCCATCGCTTCGTCGTCGATGTGCAGTTGCTAGTGCTAGGGTTTGAGATTGAAACAAGAGATTCTTCTCATGTCCATGCAGCTCCATCCTCTACTGTTGTTGCTTCATCATCACTATCGGGAAGATGCTAGGGCTAGGGTTTGAGATCGAAATAGGGGATTCTTCTCTCTATCTTTCTCTCTTCGCATCAACGGCTGCACTTCTTCTCGAATTTTGGCTCGCTCCCTCTCTCTCCCCCCCTTCCTCCCTCTCTTCCTCTCCCTCCCTCTCTCTTCCTCTCTCTCTCTCCTTCTCCCTCTCTGCCTCCCTCTCTATTCTTGATACATCCTGGAACAGCACGGTACGGATCCATACCGTATTGAACTAGTCACCTGCCGGTACAAGACCTAGTACCGGTTCGGAAAACCTTGACTCTAATCGTAATCCTAGAAGGAGAACCATGGGGGAAGAGAGAAGACAAAGGGAAGAGGGAGAGGGAGAGGGAGAGGGAGAGGGCAAAAGAGAAAGAGGCATACCAGTTTGAATGCTCCGAGGATGACGACATCAACCTCGACATCGGCGTTGATCGAGGGTAATGGCATCGGCGTCGGCATCAATTGGGGGCGACGACATCAGCCAAGGTTCGAAGAAGGAGAAGAGAGATCCAAATGTGATTGAGGATGTCAAGGTCGGGATTGTGGTTTTTAATTTATGATGAGCTGAACCATTTCAATTGGCCGAACTTTCCCTATTCCTGGCCGGTTCAGTTTGATACACCTTGAATCCCTCGGTTCAGGATGATTCAACATACCTTGGGTTTTAGTGACTTATGCCTCTGAATGTCTGCCATCTTCACCCTATTTTGCTGGATTTGGACATCCATTGCTTTTATTTCAGCAAATACCACTTAAGTTAGACTGAAAGTGTGATCCTTAATCTATGTATTGTAGTTCCTATTCAAGAGCTACGAAGCTACATTATTGAACATATATATAGAATTAGACTCTTGTTTAGCGCTTATTCTAGCATCAAAGTTGAATTGGTGCTAGAAGGATGCATTTTAAGCTCCACTTGCATGGCTGAAACTGTGCAAGGTCTGAAGAGTGCATTGGAAGAATAAAGAATGTATTACAGAAAAAAGGCTGAGTGGGGAATAGAAATGGATAATAAAAAGAGAATGTGCGCAAAGAAAGCCAAGAGAAAGTAGTAGGATGAGAATAGAGGAAAATTAATGACAAAAATAGATCAAGATGAGGAAAAGAAAAAAGGTGAATAGATGAACATTAATAAAAGTAGATTGACATTCGTTAGTCTCTATCTTTTACAATGCTCTGCCAGGCATTCCATAAAGATCTCCAAAATTTAAATTACTAGTTGGTCTTTTTAAAAGAACAGATCTGTGTGATGAACTCATATTAGAATTAACATCCAAATAACTAGTTCCTCTAACAAGAGATAACTGAAAACCAGAAACCAAAGCTTGTAGGAACTTCTTAATTCTTGAAAGGTTAGAAATCAAAGAAGGGATTTTTAAAACGGTAATTTGCATGTAGTCTTAAAAAATCTTTACTCCACATTTGCCCTTCAAATAGTAGATAATACATATTAGTTCATGTTTTCAGAAAGTTGCTAATATTTAAATAATTGTTTTGTTTTTGCGAAGATTTTGCAATATGTCCATTAACAACATTTCTTGATTTAGTGCAATCTGATACTAATTTTCTGCATAGTTGGAGGACATCTATGCAAGCCTGTTTCTGGTCAGATGTGATGCTGATCTGCATAGATCAAGGCACCAGCAAGGACAAAAGCAAACTAAAATGACCAAATTCTGCAGTGGAATATGTGTGTTCTTCATACTAATATGCGTCATCTGGGCCCCTATGTTGGTAAGAAAATCTGGTACCTTATCTGACTTTGTAATGTATTCTCATTTGAAGAATTTGAATGACTGAAACACTTTGGCAGCTTCTTAAAATATGAAGTTGACACTTTATCTGAAGAAATGGGAATTGGACCTAAAATTGGATTTTTTCTTGATTAATTTACTCTGTGCCATTGCCAATAAAATTAACATTGTATTCTATTTCAGTACTATCTGGTCGAATCAATTTTGGCCGTTAAACTGACAATTCTTTTTTGTATTTGATTCATTTATAAGACTGCTCTTGTATAACTCTTTCTGTACTATGAGAGGGAGTGGAACTTTTCTGCTAATTAAAAGTTATAATTGATCCATATTCTTGTTGTTGTAACATTATAGGTAGAGATATTAAATTTCAAGGGTACAAATTTGTGTTTAAGAGTTTGGAGATTGCACTGTAGGATGGTTGTACTTTTTTAACTGGTTTACTTATTTTCCATCAATGCAAATATTTGAGAACTCACTTCCACATAATGTCAACCCTCTGTGGGTTGTTTCCTAATTCTATCCAAAAAAAAATGGCTAATGGATGGTCCTACCATGAAAACGAGAAGATCATCATACAATTTAAGGACTTAGAAAAAAATAGAGAGTAAAATGGGCAAGAATTCCCTGTTTAATTTATACTGCAATTATTTGAGGCACATATTATAGGCCTCTAGACTATGCAATATCAATTTTATGGATTCTACATTAGTTTTTACCTTGCAGTGCATTTTATTTTTTATTTGCTAGTGTTGTTATGTTGGGTCTAGTGGATATACAATCATTACATGGTGATAATGTTTCCATATCTTCAATCATCAGAATTTTCCCAATTTTAATTCTAAGGAAGAAAATATATTGCTTATTTCCTTTGAGGCCTGAGCTTCGTATCGGTGCTTGTGATTTATAGTTATTGTTGTGTATTCTGCTCAATGACAGTCAACATGTAATTCATAATATCTCTTTCTAGAATTGCTTTCCATTTTTTGGTGTAATTAACTTCGACATCCGATCATAATGATAATGACAAAAACTTGAAAATTACTAACTGATTTGTTGTTTTGAGTTAAAACAAGATGCCCACAAATATGCCATAAAGTAGAATTACAAGTTAAATAAATGGTCAGGCATTTCAAATGCCATAAAGTAGTTTTACAAGTTAAACAAATGGCGAGGAGCCCCATGATGTTGGAATTAAGATGGTGTGAGTGTTGAGAAGTAAATTACTTCCTCTCTAATGTAAGATGTTCCTCAAGGAATTGGATCTACTAGGATTTAGGAGAGCTGTACGTATAGGTAGCTGGAGACTTGAATTCAGACTTGGATTTAAGTTAAAATTAATATCCTGACACAGTTTATGGTGATGAATTGAACCCAAGGAATCTGGAACTACGGTTCACTTAGGGAACTAAGATATACTAAATGCTTAGAAGCAAATCACAATCTTGCTATCCTATAGCGTTTTGTTGCAAGTGAAGAAACAAGGTGAAATTCTTATAGGAAATAGGAAGAAGTAGAATGAACTCTAATCAAGGTTTTGGCATCTGTGGCTTAAGTGGAGAACTATGTTCTGAAATTTTAAAAAAGAAGGGGAAACTGAAGGGCTGAAAATTGATCATTGTGGTTAGATTAAGGTTCAATGAATCATTGGTAAGATATCAAGAGAAGTAAGTTTAAAAGTTGATCCTTGGAAATACGTTGCTCCCACATGCTAATTAAATGCTAAATAGAAATGAATTGCTTCCACATCACCCTTTGATAGACAATGGATTTTCTCACTATCTTATCATAGTGGTTTTTGAGTGTCCTATCAGTATAAAGGCATTTAGGGATGTACACCTGTTTCCTTTGATATCAGAAACAATTGTTGTACCTTGAAGGTTGTCAACAGGGTTTGTCGTACCGGCTTGTATCGACCATATCAGAAACTTACCATTTTGGTAAGTTGCCGGTGCGGTACCAAGGTTCAATTCGGTACATGAGTTGAATCGGTTTGTATTGTTTCGAACCAAGTGGAATCATCCTGTACTGCTTGACTTCCAGCTTATCATGGCTAGATGTGAGAAAAAAATATTGGAAGCCTATTTTGATATGGGATGCACACCGTATTGTACCAATCATGCCATACCAAGGTACCAATCGTACCATAGCAAACCGGTAACGTACTAGTATATTTTTTAGTATTGGTCTTACTGATCTTGGTTATCAGCAAGGATTGCCAAACCGATACCGGGTGTTGTACCGGTCGGCGCCCGGTTCGGTGCCAGTTCGGACCAAACCGAACCGATATCGAACCGATTAGCTTGGTTCACGCATCTGCATGCTCTAATTTTTATTTTTTAGAAGTTTTCTCTTTTTCTCTCTTTTCGAACTTTTTCTATGAATTTAAGTCTAATTTAATTTTTTTTATTTTTTAATATTTTTTTGATTTTTTTTATGTTTTCTGATGTTTCCATGATTCTGGTTTAAGCTAGATGATGCATCTTATTGCTTTAAAATGAAACAATTCATAAAATGAACAATATAAAATATCTTCAAATCAAGATACAATCAATTACATACTTTTAAAGTCCAACAAATATACATAATATCTAAAATCGGATCGAGTGGCAATGCCTCTCGTAGATATCCAGATCATCAGCATAATCAAGAGGCACATCAATCCACCCCTCTATCCAAGCAGCGTTGTAGTCTTGTATGTTTATTTCATAAGAAATGCGCGCCGGATTCTAAGCACTCTCGGATCTCTCGTTGAAGCTCTGACTCTGAGAGGTGCCCTCTGGCTGATAATACGGCTGTGGAGGGTCCATCCGAATATGTCAGCAGCAAAATCCGACCTGTGAGATGCTTCGGGCTACGTAAGGTAGTAGCCACCGGAAGATGTCTCAGATGCACCATTTCCATATCCGTATGCATATGGGTTATAGGCTGCCTGTGGCTGCAGATAATAGGATCCAATATAAGATTTGAAACCTGATACATCTATGGATCCAACTCCACGTGCGAGGTTATCTGCAGCTACATCGTGTCCTCCTGAATGACCTCGAGGAGCCCGTCTCCTATATACAATAATTGCCACAGCGGGCTCGCTGTGGCAAAAAAGGCCATAGCGCATGCGCGCTGTGGCTTTGGGCCAAAGGCCCAAAATAGCCCCAACTCGGTGCGAACCGACCGGTTCCCACCGAGTCCTGATTGAACCGGATGGAACCGTCCGGTTCTGTCTAGTACTGGCCGATTCCAGCCAGTGTTATTGTGGTTTCAGCACCTACAAGGCCAGAACCGTTTTCCATAAGCAAACCGACCCGGTTAGAGATGGGGTCGGCCCGGTTTGGCCATCAGAGATGGGGTCGGCCCGGTTTGGGCCAACCGGGCGGTACGGCCCATTTTGGCAATCCTTGGTTATCAGTGTCACTAGATTTGACTGAAGCATCTCATGAACGAGAGATTTAGGTTGAAAGATATAGAACTGCAAAGCTGAGAAGTCATCAATTACATAAAGGGGATATATGTCAGGAATTTCACGCCTAAGGCACCTAGCTGGGATCAAGTTAGTCACCTGATGTATTTCAGGAATTTCAGGTGATAAGTTGGGCTATGTGACCTGTAAGATAGACGACCTAACAGAAATCAGCAATCACTTTGGAGAGGAAAATTTTCATTTGTGGCCCAAAATACCTGGTGGTTAAATTTGACTGAGGTTTTCCATGGTTTGCAAGTCTAAGCAGATGAATAGCAATGCAAAAATTATTAGTTGCTTATCAAAAACTACGGTTGACTGATCTGATGGATTGAGACCATTGATTGTTGAAATATGGTTTTCTGCAACTGTAACCACACTATTCATTTCAGCCCAGCATACCTGTGTCGACACGACATGACACCACATGAGTATGGGATATGGATCTTTCACCCTCATGGACTGGTTGTAATGCCACTCAAATCGGCCGGGTGGAGAAAAAGAAAGAAAACAGCAACAAAGGAAGGAAGAAAGGAAATAAAGAAGTCGAAGAAGAAGAAAAGAAAGGAAAAAGGAAGAAAGGAAAGAAGAAAAGGAAAGAAGGAAGAAAAGAAAAAAAGAAGAAGGAATGAAGAAGCAAAAGAAAAAAAGGAAAAGGAATAGAGGAAATAAACAAAGAAAAAGAAAGAAAGAAAGATGGAAAAGAAGAAGGGGAAGAGAGAGAGGGGGTACCTACTTGGCAATTTGGTGGAATGCGGACAGAAGCAGGTATTTTTTTGGAAGACATGGCAGGATCGGTTAGGATATATGATAAAAGAGCTAGGTTTTGTTACGCTTAGCACTTGTTCTGCATGTGGCCCTATTTCAAAAGGCAAAATTCATGTTTAATTTTTGAAATAATTGCTTATTATTGTTTAGCCCTGTCTACTCATTAATATGTATGAACAGACTGTGTAGAGATAATGCCTAATTTGTGAAAGGATTCCAAATTCAATGAGAACTATATAAAACTAAATGCAAAATAACAGCCAATACCCGCATACCTGCATTCAACTTTTGCATCATTTTAAGCAGAGTCCCCATTTCCTAAGATTTGGGAATAACACAAATCTGACTCCTAGACACATCTTCACCTGACACCCGTACCCGAGTCCATGTAAAATAGCTATCTAGAACTCGAGTGTATATGTTGAGATGAAGTTTGTTCTTGAAAGACATACCATATGCACTTGTATGAACTCATCATAAAAGTGCTCGTATGCTTTAGTTTTTTGCAAAAGGTTTTATGGTGAACCTCTAGTTATGCGGCATCTTCAAATGCTTCAACGGACATATTACCAGCAAATATTACTGTAGATAGCATTGGGCAACTTCTATTAGCATTTGCTGTAATCAAAGAGCACTTGCATCTAGAGGACAAAATTTTTGATGTAGAACAACACTGAAATATTTCCATTGAACAATAATTGGATTAGGCCCTGATAGAAGTTGGAATTCAGATTAGCCTGATAGGTGATGTCATGCATCTCTAATAAAGGGGCAGTAGTTTCCTGTCACTGCTTGTAAATAAGCCTGCCTTGGACATTTTTGGCCTCATTCTATTGCAAAGATTCCTCTAGATTCTCTTGCTTTTCTAAAAGTGGAGTTCAGCGTCCCTGATGAAGGCTTGAGTCTTTCTGGACTCTTTTTGCTGATTTTGAAGGAATTAAATGCCAGAAATCATTTTGGAGGTGGCTTAGGCCTCCAAGTTGGAGAACTGAAGGCCCTCCCTTATATAGTTCCAACTTTCCTTTTTGTCATTTCTATTTCAAATGCAAATGTGCCCCTTAGAGCCTTAACGTGTAATCATATTAGCTATTTGATGTTGTAATTGACAATTTGCATGTTTTGATATGATATGAAATGTGTAATATTTTTCTGCAATAGTGCATGAAATGAAATTGTATATATTGTTATATTCTAATATCCAATATCTCGTGATAGAATTTTGCTTGTAGTAGTACTATAGAACCAAATTTGGATCATACATTATGTCGTGGGATGTGTAAATAAGCATAACATATGAATGTAATTTTACTACATTTAAGTTGTCTAAATTATATATTTGTATTTATATTTGCTTGTTAATTTTTAGCTTCTTATATCTAGATCTTGGGTGGAAAACTAGGATAGTATAATGTTATAGATGTGAGTATACTGTAGGAGCTACAGCAATGACGATGGTGTGCCTTATACATTAAAGATCTAAGGGTGCTCTAGTGAGGAGGGTACAAGGTTCGCTGTCTCGGTACCGGAACCCCGTACCGGTGCCATGCTACCACAGTATCGGTACGGTATGATACGGATCTTTTTTAGCGTACCGAGTGTTGATACGCCATCCGTATCAAGTTCTGGTATCGAACCGGTACAGTACGGTATGCCTCGTACCGCCCGGTACGGCATACCGTGGGAGGGTACTCAAATTGGATTAGAAAATATAAGGGAAGGGAAAGACCAATGGCAATCATGATTTTAGTTTCCAGCTATGCAAATCCATGCTATCTGGCACATGTATTACACTAGGTCAACAGGACACATACTTAAAACTTTTTCTTGATATTTTTTAATTAATAAGGTTTAATTTTTTTTCGGGCACAATGGTGAAACATTCATGCTAGCAAATGACAAGCAAGCCTACTAGCACTATGACTTGAATACTTGAAAGTAACTTGGATAGAAGTTGTGAGAAAAAGACTTGAAAAGGCTTAACTAACATCACTGGTAGCCCTAAATAGTGATTATTGACTGGGGACCCACACTAAGAGGGGTTTTGCTTTCACACGGACAAAGAAAGATTTTTTGTTGGGATTTCTTTCGAGTCACTGCACTGAACACTTTTAAAGACTTCCGCTTCAACTAATTGAATTTTGATTCAAGGGAAAGAAACTGTTTAGCTGAAATAATTGTGATTCGTTAAGATATGCCAAATTCCACCAAGTATACTATGGGAACCTAATGATACATGCCCTCCAATTATATCTTCTGAATCGTCCACACTAACAATTTATCCTCCTTCCTCAAAAGGAGATTTTAGTAAATAACCAAATATAATGCTTGGGCTAAGTGTTAAGTGGGTTATTTTTCTTACACCCTCCACACCCCCCCCCCACCCAAACACACACACACACACACACCTTGGGGCCCTCTTCTTTTGACCCTATGAATCAATTGAAATCTTTGATTCATACTAGAACCATGGGGAATCCGAATAGCGTGTTATAGTCTTGACCCAAATATGTTCTTTAATTTCCAATCTTTCGCCCCTAGCTCTATCATAAAAATACACATATGTCCATTTAAAGATTGGGCTTGTCTCAGTTGAGTTGTCTAGGTGGATCGTTTGCTCTTCCAGGTCGTGTAGTTCGCCAGCCTGGTGCTATTTACCATGTTCCGATTCAATGGTTTCAATAAATTCTCTACAATAGTTCGTTCTGGCCCAAATCTAGAACTGCCTTCAACGGTTTGTGTAGCTGAAGGAAAGTTTTGTTGATGCTTTCCTATTTAGAATGGACAAGAATAGAGAGTCTTTTGAGACTAGGATTTCTAATAATAAACCAAAATATTCTACACGATTAGTTACAAAAGCTTTTTGACAAGCACTTGTAGCAATCGGTCGTGTGAACCAAAGCCCTATTAATAAATATGAACACATTCCCACAAATTCCCAAAAAATATTATTTTCTATTAAATTAGAGCTAGTAACTAATCCCAACAAGGAAGTATTGGAAGATTCCTTTTTGTACTAATATTTTTTTTCGAATGAGGATCCTTAAATCTGACCCAAATAGTTGGTAAAAGGCTTTGTGGTTATGGTTGTAATTTTATGTTCCTGTGCAAAATGAATGCTGATCCGTGAAGTTTGTATAACCATAATTACATGATCATAACATGGGATTAGAATTACTTCACATGTGTATTGAATATAGTTAAAGCTGTAAAATGAATGCTGATACTTGAAGTTTGTATGATCACAATTACATGATCATAGAATGTGATTAGAATTACTTCTCATGTATAATGTTAAATATAATTAGTGTTGCTTCAAGATTGTTTGTGCAATTTCTGTCCTGCACTCCATAAGTAGATTATTGCTCACAAATTATGCCTTTTTAAACAAAGCTTTGTTAGAGAATAGTGTACATGATAATGCTAGAATAAGTCCTTCCAGTGTCCTTCAGCTGAATGTACTGATATCTTAAAATTCATTCTTCCTTTTAGTTTCTCAATGTATATTGTTCTTTTTGGTTCATCTAAGGATCATGAACTTTAGTTGTTTTGAGATGGTTGTCATGATTTTCTCTAATCATTGATGTCTCTAATGTCCTCACAGATTTACAGTAGTGGCAACCCAACAAACATTGCAAACCATGTTATAGATGTGAGTGTTCAGATTGATATTAAAGCAAAAAGCGGAAGGCTGACCTTGTTCCAAACAACTCTGTGTGAAAGATTTCCATGGAACAACTTACAGTTAGATGATGATCTGGACCCGCAACATTACCTGGATAGTTACAATGTACAGGACATTCAATTGATCTGCTGCCAACCTAATGCAAGTACAATGTGGCTGGTCCCTCCAGTCGTTCAAGATCAATACACCAGATCCATTGACCAGGACAACGATATGGAAATAGTTATAACATGGATCTTTTTAAGGGAGAGGCCAAAGGGGAAGGAAGCAGTAAAATATGAAGCACCTGTTGAATTTTCTCCAAATCAGGATGATGTCAAACAAGTGCTTAATGGGACAGCTAACAGCTTCAGGATAGTTGACGCATACCCTAGATACTTTCGATTGACTGGCTCTGGTGAAGTGCGGTTAATTGTACCAATAGTATGTAGCAATATCTACACTTATCCTATCTATACTTAATAGCACCATACATTAATATTTAAATGCTGATTGACCTTCTAAAGGTTACCATCTTATATATGCAGGGAAACTCAGTTAGTGGGGATCTTCTTTTGAATCATGAGAGTCCTCCATGGTGGTCTTTCTATGATATTGATGTATCAGATGGAGCAGCATGTAAAGGGTTGACTGGGCCAATGGCTGTCGTTGTATCTGAGGAGACACCACGTACATATCTCGAACTCTGTTTTCCCCTCGAAGTATTCATAGCTATAGCTTTTACCACTTGTTTATATTAAATTTATAAAGTTCTCTTCAATTGTGGAACCAGGAACTTCGTGCAGGGGGCACCATTATTTTCTATATTTGATTACTAAAATCTAATCATGGTTTTATATAAAAATATTAAAAGTTAAAGTAAGATATACCTGAGATTGGTAACAAACATGCACTTTATTTGGTCATTGATGCTTCTTTTTGTTCATTGTTTCAATTATCCAGGTACAACTAAACAAATTAGTTCATCGAAGAATTTTTTTAGTAAAACCCTACACTTTAGTATTAGTCTATTAGTACACCACTAATAATAAGCTTAAGATTATTGCATGGACCGATTTCGAAATCAATCAAAAGAAAAAGAAGTTATACATATCATTTTGTAAGCAAAAAATTAATGATACTTAATAATTCTCAATGAGAACATAGTTGTATCTTAACATGTCTGGTAAAAAAAAAGTTATAAGACATTTCCCAGAACTGATTAGATCTTTATATTTCCGGCAATGTAACTAATAAACAATCATAAAATATAACTTAACTAACATGCATTGAATATGCCTTCATATTTCCAACACATTCTTAAGCTCATTATGGGGTCTCCTGTATACCATTTCTTTCCTTGGTAGCCTAACAACATGAATAGAACTTAGCTAGGAGCAAAGTGATATATGGAAACCAAGAGCATCCAAAAAATAAATAAATCAATGTTTTACATGGTTTATGCCTTAGGTTGTTTTTCACTTGAATTGACCAGAAATCAAGCAAGTGCATTCTCAATTCTCTCTACTCATCTCTTCTCCAAGAAACCTTGCTGTTTCGAGACTGAGTAGGGATATTTCAATAAGGGTTGTTGAAAAAATGGTAGAGCCTAGGAGGAAAGGGTGGCGTCATTGTAGGACAATGTTTCTGTTGTAAATAGCTAAGGATTAGAATAAAAGGATAAAGAATAAGAATAAAGAAGGCAATGAATGGAGAGATTAGTAATGTAGAAGTAGAGGGGGTAAGGTGGCAGACCTATCCTGGTTTTTATGAGAGAGATCGTAGTTTGGAGCTTGGGTAGACCATGGAGGGGAAGAACCATGTTCTTAGGAAGTAGCTTACAATTTTTGATGTCGAATATTGTCATATGGTCTAATGACCCAGGACCTCACATAAAAAGACTACTCAGAAGTTGTTATTTGGAGTCCTTGGCCTACCTAAATGCCCAAGACCTTCCAAATTGACAACCTTTGTGGGACTAAACACTCTAGCATGGATCCATGCACACTCCCCATTTATTCCTGACACCTTGGATACAATCCAATCACATGCACTTTGACTGGCTCGTGGTCATCCCCAAAATGGCCCATGTTGCCTTGTCTTCTTACTCATGCTTGGGTCTGGGTTGGGTTGCCTCCGATACCATTGTGACGACCCAAGACCTCATCCAAAAAGATTAGCCAAGGGTTGTTATTTGAGTTTCTTGACCTTGCTTAAACGTTCAAGGTCTTCCCAATTCACAATTGTGGGACTAATATATGCCTTATAGGTGTCATATACACATGGGTCATGGGCTAGGTTAAGCTCTGATACCATTTCAATGACCTAATATCTCATCCAAAAAGACTAGCTAAGAGTTGTTACTTGGGGTCCTTGGCCCTGTTTAAATGCCCAAGACCTTCCCAATGCACGATATTAGACTAAACATATGCCTGCATAAGTTCTCATATATGGTGTGCTATGATAAACAATCATGCTTATCAGATGTTGTTGAAGCCCATATCTAAAGTAGTATATCTATTTATTGTCGTATTTTAGACACTATATCCTAATTTTTCAAGTTGTCATATAGGATATCCGTATTGTGGGTGTATCGGTATCCTGTATCTGTAACCATGCTTCCTGGATTGTATTCTATTGTTCAAAGTATTCTTTAGAAAGTACTGAAATTAGGGCCTTTTCAGAGCCATCAGCCCATGAAAGGTTGTTTGTATTATTTATCCAATCTTTTAACTGAAGAAAAGAAAAGAAAATATATTGAAAACTAGAAATACATGGCATATGCCTTTAATTTTAAACAAATAATAAATGACTATAATATGACAACAAACACCAAAACATGGATTTCAAAAAGCGTCTATATCAAGTTTCAGTCAATTTTGGCCAAAACTGCCAAAACTAGACTAAGACTAATCAGTTTAATCGAAACTCCTAGACAAAATTGTCAAAACTAATTGAAAACCAAAACTATTTAGGTTAGGTCTTGATCGAATTGATCAGTTTCAACCAAGGCACAAAACCTTGCTTGGAACTTGGATGCTTTATTATTCATGTACTAGCACAAGAAAGAGTTCCGTAAGTCAGGTGTGAAGTTAATTAATAAGAGCCTGGTAAGTCTAATTTATTGATATATTTGGAGCTTATTTTTAAAGTTGTTTGGTCTCAAATATGCCCTATATCTGTTGATATTTGATCATTAAAAGCACATCCCCATCTTGGTTCATCTATCTTTTGGCCAACTAAACAACTTATTGGCGTGCAACAAGGACTCAAGTCCTAGTGAGACATTCTGCGGGACACTGGAATGGGGTACCATCCCTAGTATCAGGACAGGACTATCTCACCATTGTCCTAGCATCCCGGTTGGTGCGTTTTGGGACATCCCTGTCCCAAGTGTCGGGACAAGGCAGGACGATGGCGCATCCCATTCTATTGAAAAATTGGGACTGCCCCATCCCACAGAATTTAAAACCTTGGTGTGTGAAATATTTATTGATGTTTATCCTACCTCTTCGCCATTTCTTCAGATCTCTCAATTTCTCCTTTGGTCCTTTCACATTGATGGTTTTGTATTATCCTCCTAAGGATAAAATTCCCCACAACATAAAATCTTTGGCCTTAATTGGAACCAGAATCACGATTTCATCAAAGTTTCTCAATCTAGATAAAAGACTATAGTGATGATTTCTTAAAACCTATTTCGGAAAGGTTCCATTATTCCTAGCTTTGTTAAGTTCCCTTTGCCTCGTCCATTTGATCTATTAGCCTTTGTTTGGTATGAAGAATGGTTAGGGAAGGATGGATGAGGGAGAGGATGGATGGGTCTTCCATCCATCTTCCTATGTGTTTGGTGAAATATAGAAGGATGGTTGAGAATGATTTTCTTCTCTGTTTGGTATAGGAGGAATGAAAGGGAGGATGGATGATATTTGTATGACATTTGTACTAAATTACCCTTTGATATAAAAGGTGGGGCATGGGTGTCGTCTTTTGTCAAAAAATTAATGATGAGGGGTAATTTTGTCAACATAGAAACCCACTTCTCACATGCTCCAACCCATCCTTCCTTGCATGTTTTCAATTTGGGAGGATGCAAATGGTGGGCCAAGATGGATGGGCAATCCCTCCTTTTTTATCCATCTTTTCTAAAATTTTTGAACCAACCGGTGGATGGGGCCCATCTATCCTTCCAACCCCATCCATCCTCCCTCTCATGACCCAACCAAACATAAGGTTAGGGCTTATTTGTTCCATAAGGATGAGCATGACTCCATAGATTAAAAGCTTTTACATTCCCCCTTCATCTTGACACTTCACAAGTTTAGAGAAACTTTTTGGAGGATTTGAGCTTAAATATTGACAAAGAAGGTAGATCTCCCTACGCGCATCTCTTGCCTAAGCCATGAATTCAGGATTTTTCAAGGGTCAATGATAGGCCATAGGATCTACAAAGACCATCCATAGAGCCTTCTTAACGTTTTGCTCATTAGTTTGCCCCCAACCCACCGACCCCGACCACCCCCCCTCCTTTTCACCCAACTTAACAGTACAAGGCTTGGGGATGGTGTTGGTGATGACTTTTGCACTCTAGTTGATATGAGCTCCCTCAAGTGATAAAGTTCTTCACAAATTCGTGCAGTACATAATCTTAGTTTTGATCAACAGAAATTCTAAAAGACTGAAAGTAATCATTACTGTCCTAAATTAACCACAGTCTGAATGACTGTAACCATTTTTTATCTTAAATTCTTAATCACAAAAAATAACTTTTTTTAGGGATGCATATATCAGCAAGTTGGACATGAGCAATACACTTATTTGATAAAAGATTGATTAATGCTTAAAATATTCTTATTTTGATGATTTGTTATATACAACTCCTTATCCATTTATGCAATGCTTTTTCTTATAAGAGAATAAACAAAATTAATCAAGACTTGGTGATGGAATATAAATGTATTGAGATGCACTAGTCTTACCAAAAATAATTTAAAAATGATGCAATATTAGTTTTCTTACCTTTACCAAACTTGAAATTTAGTATTCTTTGGTATGGGGATCTAAAAGCAAAATTTTGAAGGTGACATTTTTGGAAGAAATAAGTTTGATGGTGAAATTTTTGACAGCAAATTCTCTTATTCTGATGAGGATGTATGGCTGATGATATTTCTATCTTGCTAATAGTTTTAGAATCTTTAATTTTTTTATATAATAATTATCAATTAAAGTATTCTTAGTTAGATACAAAAGGACTTGGGTACTGTTTTTTCATTGACATAATAGAACTGTATAATATAGATTCATGTTGTGATAGACCTAAAACCTCTGGGTTCTATCAGAGTTTAAAATTCTTTTTTCGAATTTTATTTTCAAATTTTGTGTATGAAAGCATTTTACGTTCTCTATTGTTCAGGCTATTGTGGAACAAAGATTTTGCTGGATTAATATGGGCAGAAAGGGGAGAGGAATTTGATGTTTAGTTTGGATAGGAATTACGGGCTCAAAGAAATCTGTGTCATAAAGACCTATTGATTTCACTAGAAATAAAAATAAAATTCAATCATTCTTTGAGACCTATTGGTGAAATTTCAATTGGTACTTCTAAATATTGTGTAAATATATAAATTCTCCTTGAGCTAAGGTAAAAGGGTATGGTATGATAAATAAACTGCCTCTTTTCAAATTTCTTGGCATTAGAGAACCAACATTCTAATTCTGCTTACTTTGAAATAGTTTTTCCAACTTAATTTAAAATGCCAGCAACTTTTCTGTCCATGTGTGTATGTCTTCCCTCGAGAGCTTATGCTGCACAGAATTTTGGATCAGTAACTTGTCCATTATATTTGCTATTGCAAAGCATTTATGATCCTTGTGTATTGGAAGGATGATCACACCCCTAGCCAAGTTGGCATGGTTCAATTCAAACCAGACAGGCACAGGGTTGAGTGTTCCTTGGTTTATCTTTTTTTTTCAAATAGAAAAGGAGAATAATAATGTTGGCAAGATTTTACCATTTTCAACCATTATCAGAAATACTTCCCTGCCTTATATTTCTTTGGTTTAAGTATTCCATGCGTAAGAAAAGATTTATAGTTCCAGTTATTAAGGCATAAGTGGTTTTTGTTTGTTTGAATTAATTATTCTTTTTTACTGTTCAGAGGGTATTCTTGGTGAAACTCTTAGCAAATTCAGCATTTGGAGTCTGTATCTTACTTTTGTTCTAGCTGTTGGTCGATTTATCAGGCTTCAATGTTCCGACTTGAGAATGAGAATACCCTATGAAAATCTTCCTTCTTGTGACAGGTACATATGCCAAACTTTTCTGTATTTTGAAGCTTAAGTTAGATATATTATGTGCTGTTCTTGGAATTTAAGATAATCATTATCTTTGTTGTGCTTAATTGGTATAATGTTTTCCGATGTCATACTTTTTCCAAGATGAATTCCATCCTATAAAGTCATTGAGTCAACTACATTCGGACATGCATTGACAGCCATACATGTCAGATAATATCTTATTTGAGGACCATGATCTAGCACAGGTCATTTCTTACTTGGTGGATTTAACACATAATAAACCACTGAATAGTCAATTATGAAAAATCGTCATGTCATGCATTGGACATGCGCAAGTGTGTATAGTTGTACTGTGTGTACATGCAGTGACACTTGCTTATATTCAGTTATGTCTTATATGAGCATCATGATATAGCGTGGGTTATTTAAACACAGTGGATTTATTACCCTTCTGCTTTATTCTTTAACATTTTAAAGTTACATGGTATGAATGATAGATATTGTCTGCTTAAGATTGTTAGTGACTTAAGAGATGCATTGTGCAAGATAACTGAGGAAAAATTTTATTGCTTGTGAAGTCATTTATTCTGCCCTTCCAACTTCCAACTATTCTCAGATTATATTTTGGCTTTGCCACCAGGCATTCAGACCACATTGGTATTGATCCTAATCCAAGCTATAGAACTTTCAAATTTGTTTCATTAATGCTTACCACTATCCTAGCATTTTCTGCCAAGTTGTTGTGATTATACTGATCTTTTCCCTCCATAATGAAAAGATCTAGCTGGCGTAGCTTGAATTTTCTTTAATTCTACTTATTGGTGAGATCAGTTGGCTTCACTCAATATGATCTTTCTCTTCTTCCTGTTCTCTCTTTTCTTTATCATAGTATCGTTTGTCTTCTATGATGGCTGATAGTCACAGTTTTAGCAACCCTAAAATCTCAACTAGTGCTCGAATCAAGATGCATGCAGTCCTTGAAAACATACCATTATGCTAGGACGGTTCCTCCTTTATTGGCATCTCCATATAATTTTGGGTTTTAACATCTTTTATTGGCATCTCCCACTACTATCATTGGTATCCAGTGCTAGAATTATTGGCCCAAACTAACCATATATGGTTCAAATCTCATATCAAAACATCTCCATTGTTTTTTGTTCTCCAAGTCCCCTACCATCATATTCTTTTCTAGTCTTTAGCCTCAAAATTGGTGAATTTTGGCCCTTCTCCTTCTTATAGTGATGTACTCTTCATTCTTTTCTAGTAAACTGGGAGGAAGGTATAATCCTCACAACTTCACCAGGTCAAACCGGCAAATAATACTAAAAGAGAGAAGGGAGAGCTTCGTTATAAGTTCTATAAAGAAGAAGGGATGAAGGGAAGGGGATTGGTTGGTGAAGGGGGCTTGTGTAGCTAAGAGAGAGCTTGTGGCCATGACATAGGTCTTGATCATATTGGTGCTTCCCTCCTTGGTGGTTGTGATGAGGCATGGCAACATATTTGAAGAATCAATCAATTAAGAGGGAGAGTTGAGGCTGGGCCATTCCTGACCCTTTTCCCTCCTCTTCATCCAGTGATTTTACCTGCAATGTCAGTGACAGTGGCGGTGGCAACAAGAGTGGAGCCATCTAGGTCTATGAAGAGAAGAGTGGAAAGAAAGCATGGGGTTTGTGGAGGTGGCGCCTGCGATAGGATTGAGGTCTGGAGATGATGGCAATTGTCCGAGCCATACGGATGGAGAGAGGAGACAATGGGGATGGCCTAGGTCTCACTCAAGCAAGTGGATTGCTGGGGCTCAGGAACTAATGGAAGCCCGTTGATGTTGCTCACCTCCTTCCACAGAGCACTTTGAGATTATCAAATATGCTGGCTTGTCGTCTTTCAAAGGTTTGGTATGTGAACTATTGTAGGAGGTTATGAGTTGATATGATCACCAGAGGAGATGGGAAGGAGGGTGTGAGGTAACTCTTGACATCAGCAATGTCAAAGGATAGGACTTCAATCATGTCGGAGGAACCATCGAGCCAATGTGCAAAGAGAGGCGAGATGTGAGAGAGGAAACGCAGGATAGGGGGTACTAGAGTAATTAGGATGGGAATTTGAATTTAGGGTATAAATTTTGGCCATCTATTATCATTTTATGGAGTCCAAATCTTGAACCAAAAAATTTATGTGTATATGTAATTTATATGAAACATTTATTTTCTCGAAAATATATGTTTGTTTTAATTTTCAAGCTTCAGTCTGGGCATGGTCCAAGCCAAGGCTTTGCTTAGATGCAGCCTGAAACTCATTTGGGTTTTGGATTTCAGACCGAAGCCTGTTCTGAACTTCCATTAGCTTGACCCGAAACCCAGCTTGAAGCCAACCCGGTCCACAGGTTTCGGTCCTGTTTGAGCCTATTTCCAGCCCTATAAACAACGGAGATATATGAAATCAAAACCAAAATGTACATAAGAATGAAGGAAATAGGAAAGATAATATCAGACCCACTCTGTACCTCAAGACTTTTAGAACCCTTAAAATACTGTCACAAGAAATGGTTACTGTTATTGTAGTGTAAATAGTACCATACAAATAGTGCTAAATAATAGACCTATGAAGTTACTAAACGGTAGGAGATCTTTCTTACTCGACACTTGATTCAGAGCAACGCACGAAAAACTAAAAGTAACCAAAAATGAAAGAAAAATACCTCAAATTGACAATGGTAGGAGATCTTTCTGACTCAACGCTTGCTTCAGAACAACCCACTAAAAACTAAAAGTAACAAAAATGAAAGAAAAATGCCTCAAATTGACAAAAAGTCTCCAAGTCTTGAAGCCCTCCACTGCATCATGACTCATCTTAGATTTCCATCATTTTATGAACTAAAAAGTTGTTTCTATTCCAATAAAAGATCTAAAACTCTCATCATATAGTTTTTGCACCAAATTAACTCTCCCTTATCCTCTTTTTAATGGAGGGGTTTTAAGATGGGTAGCTTGTCTTGTATCAATAATAAATATAAGTGAATTTTTTCTAAGTATAAGATCCAAGTATAAGCTATAAACCATCAAGTAATAATAATTAATCTCCAACTTCATCATTGTGTAGACTAAACTTTTTATATGCAATTCCAAGCTTCTGGCTATTATCCCATTCGTCATCATCATGCATATCTTTTCTCATCATATATGGGTACAAGGCAACTCTAAGGTGAGGAGTCTCCATACAAGGATGATTAGATTTTACTACTAGATGTCTACCTGATGTCTTTTGCAAAGTTGCTGCTGAATTCATTGGGCAGATTTTGGCAAGAGAGTGATGTACTATGAAATCTATGAAGCCAGTTGACAACTATATAGATCTACCTTGTGGATTTCAGTTTAAACTGGCCTCCAAAAACCCTGTAACTCTGGAAAGAGTCTAGATGGAGGGGGAGGATCATCACTTATGTTATATGGGGCTGTTTTCATATTCTCTTTTTTGCCCTTTTGGGATAAAATTATGCACTCCATATTTTGTTGTTTCTTTTTCTCTATCTTCTGGACTTTTCAGCTGCAGCAAATACTTAAATTGCCTATGCTATAATGTCATGTTGATATTCTGTGTTTCTGCCTATGCTTCTTTAAAGATTCAGAAGATCTTATCATTTCGGTGTAGGTTGATAGCGATCTGTGAGGACATCTATGCTGCACGGGCAGAGGGTGAGTTAGAAGTTGAAGAAGTCCTTTACTGGACACTTGTGAAAATCTACAGGTCACCACACATGCTTCTGGAGTACACCAAGCCTGACTAAATTCGGAGTTCATGATGGCTACTTTGGAAATGATGGAAGACATGCTGATTATTACCAGTTGAAATACAAGATCACGGTGCAAGGGAGCAAAATGGAACCTCCATGGGTGAATTTGGTGGTGTTTCTGTCTCATCAAATCCAGGTTTTATATGTACATGTGTCATTGTATTTCTCTTGGATCCCTTTGTCAGATGAGTTGTGCGCATCAAGTTGCTTCCATGGGTGCAAGGCTCTGACATGTATACCTGAGAAAGAACTTGCAGTTCAATTTTTTTTGTAAATATGATGTTTATATGGAAAAGTAAAGAAGTTCAGTTCTTTTTGAAGGTTTGCTTCTTTCACATAATTATATTTCTATATTACTTTACCACTACCGATATGTCCTTTGGAGGTTGATGCGTGCATCTTCTTCCCTGCAAAGTCGGTAGTTCATTTAGAATTGTAAGTTTGTACCAGGCTTCTTTTTGGAATTGTTGATCATGCCATCTTCAAAGTTATTTCTGCAGTTGCCATACATGCACTAATGTAGAAGAATACAAGGATACAGATATGCATAACACTACTAATGCACCATGCTTTAACACATTTTTTTGGACTCTCATTATTACATCCTTCTCAGGTCTACAGATGCTGAACATGGCGTTTGACATTATCAATGATGGGAGCACGCCAACCAGTTGGGATTTGCAGCTGCAAAAAAAAAAAAAAAAAAAAAGGTTGATTTATGTGTTACTGCATGCATTTGGACGAGATTATAAATTCAGAAACATCTGCATATTAAAAGAATTCTATGGCCAAACAGTTGTTCTATGACAAAGGGAAAATGTCGCTGCAGCAGTACTTTTTATTCCCTCCTGAACATATCAGCGCTCAGAAGACATGTGAGCTGTAATCCCTAGAATTTTCTCCATCTGCTGGTTATTTATGAAGGAACCTTGTTCTGGTGGTGGTAGAGATTTGGGTGTGCAGGCTGGCAATGGTATTATCTTTAAATTTTCGGTTGTTGGTTGTCAAAATTATCTCGCCTAGTTGTAGAATATATTCCGGCGGAATAAGGGAAAGTTGTTTGGACAAGTTTGGAGGGTTGAGCTATCCTCTTGAATAGAAGTTCTATACATTTGGTTGGATGAATAAGCCTGGGAATCTGGGCTTTCGGCTCCCTATGGTACTTTTTTTTTTTACGCTGTGGAGAATATATGCATTCTTGCCTGTCATATCAACCATCTCAGAAATGGAAGGCTCTCGCTTAAACCCCACTTGTGTATTTAGCTACAGGTGTATTTGGCATCTCAACATGACGCTCCCTTAGTGAGAGTCATCCATTTTTTGACGTGGGTAACGTGGCGGCAATCCAAGCATGCACCACTCACTACTCAATGTGGTGAAACAAATGCACCGCAGACAATCTGTGTTTTTCAATCCAGGGGTTATCTGTCATGATATTATTCATTGGAAGGAAAAGTGGGAACAAAAATTCTTTACTGCACGCTAAAGAAAATTATATGGAATGGGCTTCTTTTTTCGCCATAGCTCCTTTAATGTGCATTTGAATGTAGAAACGGAAGAGTTGTATTAGGATTGAATTTTTGTACTAATGGAGCCCGTCTATTTCATAACTTTAAAAATATATATATATATAAAATAGAAAAGAAAATTATGATACATATGTGAAGAGTTTAGGCCGTTTCAAGCCATCTATGTTAACCGAGAGGTGAATAGTGCAGCTGACTGGATGGTCTCCTTTGTGGTGTATCATTCTATTTGGTTCTTCTAGGAGAACTAAGCGGATGTTTCTTACATTTTCTCAAAAAAAAAAAAAAAAGTTTAGGCTGTTCGTCCACCCGCATTTTCTCTTCTTTCTTGTCAAGTTTCTTTATGTCTGTTTAGAAAACTTTTCTCCTCGAGGTGTATATTGAGTTGCTGGATGACTAATTTGCAAGGTATGTGTTATCTAATTGCGGACTATATACCAACAAACATTATGTTTTAGAAACTATATATTAATTTGCTTAGAGATGTATGTTAGGTTGTTGCCTGATATCCAAAAAGCTTACCGTACGTATCAGAAAGCTGACAAGCGTGTATCACCAAACTATGTACCATATTAGCAAACACAATATTCTGAAAACTGTGTATCGATTTGTCGAAGGTATGTAATAGATTGTTGGATGACTAATATGCAAAATGTATATTATCTGGCCATGTAATACATACTAAAGAATATTCTGAAAATTATGTATTAATTTATCTAGAGATGTATATTGAGTCGTTGCTGGGTGTGTATCAAAGAAGCTTAAAGTATGTATCAGCAAATCATCAAGTATATATTAGCATCAAACTTTGTATCACATAACTCCAATAATGTATTTGAAAAGGAATACATAACTTTTGCAATTCTTGAAATAATCTACTATTTCCACTTGAATCAAAAATCCTATGGATGGATGGAGGAAATTCTCACAAACGGACGAAGACGGCCTTGAAGATGATTAAAAAAAAAAAAAAAGGATGCAAGCAGTGGGCGGCCCCTACTCATTATGAGCATATCGTGATTTTTTTTTTCTTAAGTTGCGGGACGGATGAACTCTGTTAGTAAGAGAAGATGGTCCCAATATGACTCTTGGTTCCATGTTAAAAAGCACGCTATAGGAGACGTGGAAAATAGAAACTGCTCCATATAATTATTTTTAGTACGCGCACCAAATAACTTTTTGTTGAAAAGTGGTGACTTTAACCGTATGTACAGAAATGCCCGGCTTCTCCACCCTCGAGTAGTTTCTCCGCCCTCCCTTCTTGTGTAGACGAAAATGGCCGAGATTTTAGAATTTGGAATCTCAACAGTTTCTCCACCATCTTTCCGTTGGACCTCTCCCGCTTTCCCAACAATTTCTTCATACCGTTGGCCCCCATATGTAAAGCAAGATTTTTTTTTTTTTTTAACATCGACTCCTCACACCAAACTTATATAAGTACAGCTAAAAAAATCAAAAAAAAAAAAAAAAAAGGTTAACTAAGCGAGTAGAAAACATCCACCTGGTTCACCCAAATAAAATCCTCCGAGTAATGCACCGCATAGGAGCTTACTCTGTCAGCAGCTAAGTTGGCCTTCCGATACACATGTGTGGCTTTGAAGGAGCCACAGTCCCCTACCATTCACCATATGTCAAGGAGTAAGTATTGCCCATCCGACTCGGAGAGTCAACCGCAGATTTTCTCGATCACCGAGGCCGAAGCAAATTTATTTTTATAAAAGAATTAATATTACATACAAATAACGTTGCAAGTAATGGGTCCGTGATGGGGTTGCAAATTATTATAATCTTTCTATCCCTCTCCGTGATGGAGAGGACTAATCTGGGTGACATCCTTCTCATCAAGCATGAGGACGAGGGTGCAACGGTCTTGGAAGAGGGCGGCGAGGTAGAGCTGCAAGGCGGGGTGATGGGTGGCGTCCATGGTGTGGACCCGATGCTTAAGGTTTTCATATCCCACGAACTTGCTCCGTCTCCTAAATGAATCAACAAGGGAAATAATGAGATATAAGGGCGTGTTTGGTTTGCAATGAATCAGAATCTGGATGGATTAGAATAAGGATCAGAATGGTCATATACTTCGATGTATTTGGTTCGTGACTGGATTCAAAATTGAAATCGGAATGGAATGTAAATACTAAAAGATAGTAGAAATTAGGGTTTGGAAAATTGAGGCATTCTCATTCCTATCTAAAATCGAAATGAGAATGGAACTTTTTCTAACCAAATGGTTAAAATAGGTGTCACTCAATTTCATTTCTATTCTAGAGTCTAATTCCTTTCAACCAAACATGCTTTAAATAATGTATCAATTTGAACTGGCTTTCTCAAAGTAAACTTCGATGGCGGCACAGCAGAGGACGGGAGATGTGAAGGTGTGGGATTTGTCATCAAGGATCACGACGCTAGACTTGTGGCGGCAGGTGGGCGGAGGATTTTTGACTCGTCAGTAGTGACCGCTGAGCTTCGGACGGCCTAGGAGGGTGTCTCCTATGCGAGGTGGGTACTAAGTGCAGATCGCAGATTCGATCACGGTGATTGAGTGGATCTAGAAACGGGGGTGCTCAGCTGAGGACCGACCGCTGCTCCACAATATTCGTAGAGCACTGGAGGAGGCTGACTCCTACCAGGCCACGCACGTATATTAGGAGGCGAACAATGCTGCAGACAAGTTAGCTTCCTTCGCGGCTCATCATTCGGAAGGCTTTTTCTGGCTAAACCACAAGGTTGTGCCTATACCTTTGCACAACATTTTGTTTTCTGATTTTGTTGGCTATTTTCACACTCGTTACGTATGAGCTGTCAATGTACCCAAAAAAAAACTAAGTTTTTTCCTATCTCAAAAAAAGAAGAAGACATTTGTTTCTTGTACAAGATACGACTTTGTGGGCCAACGCAATCCTCCTCGAAGGTGATTCGGCTGGATCTAAGGGTGCACTAGTGATGGGGACATCAGAGTCGTTCGATCAGACGATCGAGCTATCAGAACCGCTCGCTCGCATCCGCACCAGAGATTGATTTCATTGTGGCTAGGAGATGCTCTTGAGCCACCAGATTGAGTTGGGCTCTAGATTGGGTCCAATTTAATCTGCGTCATGTTTCTTTTATTGTCTTATTAGTTACTTTTGTTTGAGTCGATTTGGTTGTTGAGTCAAGTGATTGGATTAATTGATCAATGTAAGACCTAATTATAAAGGTCCATTTTTTGAGTACAATCAATTGGTTTAATGGTCTAATGTTAGTAAGGTTTAACTTGGTATGTAATCAAATAATTAGTCAATTAATTGAAGAGTCCAAATTTGGTTAGTTGTTAATTGTTTGACTTGGTCAATTCATGATATAAGGTCTATATAAGGGCCACCTCGCTCATGAATTAGGAGAATTGATGATTGAATAAAAAACCCTAGCCTCTTTCTTCTTCTTCTTCTCTTCTTCCTTCTCTTCTCTTCTCTTTTTCTTGCATCTCTATAATCTTTTCTTCCTCCTCCTTCCTTTCTTCATCCTCTTTCTCTCTTTTTCCTGCGGTGGTCCACTATCAGCTTGGTATCAGAGCTTTGGCAGGCTTTGCCTCTATTGCCAAAGCCCTCGATCTGGTTTATGCTAGCTTCGTCCATGTTCTTCACCGCTAGAAGCCACCTTTGGCCGCCGCAGTGACCGGCCGCCCCTCTCAGGCCGCTGTCTGTCGCCACGAGCCCACAGTCGTTGCCGCGACCCCCGCCCCACCCTGCCGCCGCTGCCACGAGGATCGGCGTGTTCTCCCGAACCCATCGAGAGGTTGAAGAAGACCTTAACGGGTAAGCCCCAAACCCACTAGCCCGTCACCCGCTAACCCGGATCCATTCCGAAGGAAAGAAAGAGACCGCCACCGCGCCGCCCATCCGTGTCATTCCTCCGCCGCCGTCTTCGCCGAGCTGTCGAGGTGCCGCCGCTTCCTCACGGTGCCTCCCCGTCGCCTTCGAGCCCCTCCTTGTCCTCCGTCGTCCACTGCCCGAGCCGCCGGTGCCCGAGCCAACACCGCCACCCCACCAGTGCCCGAGCTGCCGCCGCCTCCCAGCTCCTCCGAAGTGCCGCCGCCGTCCCAAGCCCCGCCCCTCGTCGCACACAATGTCGTCCCCTCCACGCAGCCTCCGCCGCTTCCTCTCCGATGGCACGCCACCCCACTGCTGCTTCCGCCTTGCCGCCAGCCGCCCGCGCTCCATAGCCTCCGCCGTCATCACTAGCAAGCAGAAGTCCCGCGCTGCCGTCTCCCTCCTTGCCCAGCCGCGCCGACCGAGCCTTGCCACACCGCCGCTCCATCCCTTTACCCCCCGAGCGCCGCCTCCGCCAACACCTCCTCACCCGAGACGACCCCTCCCCCCCCCCCCCCCCCCCCCCCCCCCCCCCACCCACCCTTTCTTCTTCATCTACCCCAAGACCCAAACCTCCATAACCCTCTTCCCATCCCTGTTCTTAGAACATAGGACTTCGATCCATTCCACCGCCCCGCCTCCTCTTCCGTCCGCACCACCAGCCCTTTTCCTCCCCCCTTCCCGAACCCATTTTCCTCTCCAGAGGGTTTCGAAACCCTGCTTCATCGCCCCAAACCCCCAAGCTCCTTCTCACGAGCCCAAATCATCAGGCCCGCGCCATCACTTAAAAGCCCAATCCACTCCCCCTTTCTTTATTCCTTGGGCCCAACAGGACCATTTTTACATCAGCCCACACTGGCCCTTCCACACCTCAAGCCCATCATTTTTTTCCCCCCTCGATCTATGGTCTTAGAAAAGTAGGTTTTTACGATCCGATAAAGAATCAAACTTATTTAAATGTTCCTTTTATCTTTAAAACTGACTAGGCCCGTAACTCCCTTCGCGCGCTACACCCCCGTTTTATGAACAAAGACCCTACTTACTACCGATACAGCAACAAGCAAGCCTTTTTATCTTAGATAGTCAGGAGAAGAGATACAGGAAGAGGAGAGGGAAGGAGGAAGTTTACGACCGACTTCCCAACCCCAACAGGCCCCATTCCCGCACATCGCACGCCGCACACCCCTCCCCCCCCCCCTTTTTGTTCGGACGCCACTTAGGCCCCACGAGTTCCCGAGATCAGACTCGCCGATCCGACCCGATTTGACCAGATCCGTCGTGTTGCTGTGGTCAGATCCGATTTGTTCCATTTTATGAGCCTACTTGATGCGACCGCACCTTTGATGGTGCCCCGACCCAGTACGGCCGTCGGCCAGACCTACACTCGACGGATTGAGTTTTTTCCATCTGAGAGGAGTTGATGGAGACATCAGATCCGTTTGATTAGACGATCGAGCCATCAGAGCCGCTCGCTCGCGTCTGCACCAGGGATTGACTTTATTGTGGTTGGGAGATGCTCTTGAGCCACCAAATTGAGTTGGGCTCTGGATTAGGTCAAATATAGTCCGCGTCATGTTTTTTTTATTGCCTCATTAGTTGCTTTTGTTTGAGTCGATTTGGTTGTTGAGTCAAGTGATTGGATCAATTGATCAATGTAAGACCTAATTATAAAGATCCAATTTTTGGGTGCGATCAATTAGTTTAATAATCTAATGTTAGTAAGGTTTAATTTGATGTATAATCAATTAATTGACTTAGTCAATTAATTGAAAGATCCAAATTTGGTTAGTTGTTAATTGTTTGACTTGGTCAATTCATGATGTAAGGCCTATATAAGGGCCACCCCGCTCATGAATTAGGAAAATTGATGATTGAATAAAAAACCTAGCCTCTTTCTTCTTCTTTTTCTTCTTTTCTTCCTCCTCTTCTCTTCTTCCTGCGTCTCTTTAACCTCTTTTTCCTCCTCATTTCCTTCTTCTTCCTCTTTCCCTCTTTTCCCTGCAGTAGTTCTTCATCAACTGGCGACACGGGTGGCTACCGTCCACTACTCTAGAACATTTGGGGCATAGTAGGCAAAGACATCGTCTTCCGGGCTATGTCTATAGAGAGACCAATGGAGTTATATATTAGGTGGCTTCGTTTATGGCAAAACACTTTAGGGGAGTCCTCTGAACTAGTGAGAGGGAGCTATCTAGAACGTTCCAAGGCTTGTACTTTCTGACTTTTTTGGATGTATTCATACTAAGGCTACAAATGGATCGGCTTGACCCGTGACTCAACCCGACCCGACCTGCTTAGATCCAATCTGATCCATTTTGGAGGACCCGTGGGGCTGGATCGGATCCTAAAATTGGACTTGTTCCATTTTTCGGGTTGGGTCTAAGTTTACTAAATTCAAACTCGATCTGACCCATTTAAAATTTAAATAATTTGAAGTTTTCAATTCTACAATTCTCTCTAATCCAATCAGATTATTTGGCCTACTGGTTGCATGGTATAAACCAAATAAGTGAAGTCTAGAATTTCAAATGGAATTTGGCCCGGCACCCGTTCTGGAGCCAAACTGCTTAGAACAACTCTGGGCCCAATGCCTCGTTGGAGCCGGCAAGACTTTGGGCCCAGCACCTGTTATAAACTTATAATATGCGATCGCTCATTCGCTCGTCGTTTCCTTCCTTCTTCTCTAAAACCCTACTAGCTCTCTGAAACCCTAAACCGCAGGCCATGGCGCTCTCTCTCCACCTCCGTCGAGCCCTTCTTCTCGATCGCCTCCTCTTCTTCCCCTCTTCTCCCTGTCTCGCAGCCGCGCGCCGCCCCAACGCTCCTCGAAAACCCTAGCATTCGGCCCCATTATCGCGTCCAATCTCTCTCCTTCCAGTCGTCGACGATTCTCTCCGACCGCCAGGAGGAAGGCGACGAGGAGAGGAAGATATAGCCGGACGAGATTTTGTTCGAGGGCTGCGACTACAACCATTGGCTCACCACGATGGACTTCCTCAAGGACCCCGCTCCCACCCGCGAGGAGATGATCAAGACCTACATCCAGACCCTCGCCAAGGTGTCGGCAGGTAAGCCTTAATTCTTCTTCTGGATTTTATGAAGTGATTTTGGTTTCGCCATACCCTATCTCTGTTTTTGCCGAGAGATGTAGCTGGGACATTGCCTGAGCCTTAGAGCCTCAGCCATCGACGAGGGAGCTGAGGCTCATAACGAGCCCAAGACCACTGTTTTAGCCTCCCCTGCTTTTTTAGTTTTCCTTTTTTTCCGGTTACCCGCCGCCACACCCTGTCGCCGGTTTTCCCGCCGTGACCCACCAGCGCTACCGGCGGTTCTCCGCCCTTTCTCTTTCCCCCTCTCTTGCCTAAGCGAGCCCCCCCCCCAATCCTTCTTCTCTCTCTCTCTCTGGCAGAGCGACCCGGACTCGAATTATTTTTGGGTCGGGCCTAGGTTATACATGGACCCGACCCAACCTGAAAAATTCGTTACGCCAAAAATTGTAGCGGTTGATTCGACCCAATTCGATCCGATCTTTTATTGTGTATCCGAGTCCAAAATTAGAATCGAAAAAAGATCGGGGTCGATAAAAAAATAAAAATATAAAAAAATAAAATATAGATTTTTGAGAAAACCTCACCGTCGAAAGCAGTTTCGGGTGTGAGGGCTGTCAAGATGAGCACCAGGAGCCAAAAAAAAGAATTTGGGATAATTGTGGAAGGAGTCCGATCCATTCTTGGTGCTCCAGAGCATTCCTAAACATTCACTAGTTGAATGGGGAAAATCCTCAAAAGCGACGGTCGATTAGTGTTGTCTGCTCTATTTTTTTTTTTGTGGTGAATCGATTGCTCACACTACTCTAGTATAAGTACAGCCAACTGCATCAGCATCAAGTAAACAACACAACAAAATAAACGAAAGATTGCTGAGTCCAAAGAAACTCTCTGGAGTGGTGTGCAATAAAGGAGGCGACCTAGTCAGTAGCCTGGTTCGCCTTCCGAAGGACATGCCTAATCCGGAGAACCCGACACTCCCGTAGCATCCGGCGAATGTTGCCCAAGAGCGGGTGCTCTACCTCCTGCCACCCCTCCTTTGTAAGGCAAGCCATTAGGAAAACTGAGTCACCCTTCAGTGATACAACCAGCCTGCAGAACATATCTCGTATAAGAAAGCCCCTCTCAAGCTGCCTTAAGCTCTACCCCAAAAGTCGGGGCCTTGAAGGAGCGATATCCTCCAGCGGCAATTAGCCTGGCGCCATGTTCTCGGATGACAAAAGCTGCTCTCGCCCGATTGGCACCACCGGGCAGACTCCCATCGAAGTTCACCTTTAGATGGCTAGGGGTGGGGGCTTCCAAGACAAAAATAAATCTGGGCGTTGTGATAGCGAAAAGGGGGTACCAGATGTTCTTAGCCATCGTAGATAAATGCAACTCAGCAGCCTCCATGATCTCCACCGCCTAACAGAGAGTCCATTATACAACAGATCTCCGGGGAGCCCTTCTCTTCTCAAAGACTCCGGCATTATTGTCCAACCAAATATGATACACCAAGTAGACAGATGCAATACTCCACCCTGCAGTGCTCGGCGATCGTAGCACAATCTTCACATGCCGTAGAAAGTCCTCCACACCAAAAGTAAGCCCTGGCAAGGGGAAAGATGTACTCCAAACCTGAGCTGCCTGTTGGCACTCAAATAGCATATGGCTAATAGTTTCCACCGACTCCGGGCAGGTCACACACATCGGAGAAACCCCTATTCCTCTCCTAGCCAGCATCCTCCTAGTCGGCAGGCAGTTCCAAACCACCTTCCAAATGAACAGTGCCACCTGCGGGTGAGCCCGCATCCTCCAAATCCACCTGCTATCACAATGCCTGGCCAGCTCACCCTCCAGTAGTGCAAGTATATCAGCTGCCCTCACCCTAGTTGACCCAGTAGCCGCCCACACCTGCCTATCCATCCCATCCTGTGGAATTGGAGTGACGAGTACCTGCTCTGCTAGCTGTGTCCTAAAAACCTCCCTGATCAAGGCCTCATCCCACTGGACCTCGCCAGGGATCATTAGATCACTGACTCTGCGACCGGCCAATCTCGCAGAGTCGACCATCGTCGGCATCCTGCAGAGCAGGGTAGCTCTGCCAGCCATCAATCCTCCAAAATGTCAATGGACTGCCCATCCTCAACCATCTACCTGATCGTCGGAAACACCGAGGGCGCGGAATAGCAAATCTTCCGCCCAATGAAGGAACATTGGCGCCCATTCCGGAGCTCCTCTCGCATCGAGTGGCCACTATACTTCGCCCTCAACAGGGCGCACCACAGAACAGCTCAAGAAAAAAATCTGGCGGCGCGCTGTGCTGCTAGAGTCCCGCCGCACCAACAATGATAGAATCCCTATGCCCCCAAGTCTGAGAGGCTGACAGACAACCTCCCATGCCACCAGATGAATACCTCTCCTGCTCTCTCGCCTGCCTCACATGAAGTTTCTGAATAGCTGCTTCAGAGCCCTCAATAGAGAGATCTGGTCTAATTCTAAGATCAAAGAAACCACTTCATATCCCTCTTAAAGTGCATCTTGGTGAAAGAAGATCATTGTTGAACTTGAACTAGGGTTGAAACTGGATCGAATATAAGTATGTCCATATCCATATTTATTTTGTTTGACAAATATAGATACAAATATGGATATTAGTCGGATGCAAAACTTCGTATCCATATTTGTTTTAGTAGAAGTATAGATATAAATCCAAATTTGAGTTGGATAATTAAAACTTATAACCATAAAATTAAAGATATTTCTAAGTAAAAGGTAAATCAAATTATAATAACAATCGATGTGGTCATTTACTTTTCTTAAGCACTCATTTGGTTCGTGGGAAGAATTTTTTCTTATCGAAATATTTTTTTGGGAAGATAATTCTTAAAATATGATGCCTAAAAAAATAGTTTGGCATGTTTGGTTGACCATGAAAATATGGTACATTACAAAATGGCTTATGTTTCGTTGATCATCTACTTTTCTAGGAGAGTTGTGTGAAATATCTATTAATACCCTTAATAAAAGAAAAGACCTTATTTGTGGATTTTGATGGCCTAAAGATAGTTTTGAAAGAAGAAAAAATCAAATTCTCAATCAGTAGGAAAGTAGGCTAAGTAGCTTTCCTATATGCCTTATGTATTTTTCTTTTCTATGAAACACGAAAATCTTATTTTTATAGCAATGCTATTATTCCATCTTTCTTATTTGAAAACTCCTACCAAACGAGGTCTTTCTTTATTTTTTCGTTGACCACATTTTTCTTTCTTCTTTTTTCACAAACCAAACGAGCCCTAAAAGTTTATGAGCGTTATATATAATTAAATAACTTTATAAAAAAATCGGATATTCAGATATGGATAGGATAATTACTTATCAATATTCATGTTCATTTTTATTCGACGGATATGAAACAGATATGGCTATTAGTTAGGATTCTCAAATTTCTAGCTATATCCAGACAGATTGGAATATAAAAATGAATCTAGATGGATATTATCCGACCCACTTTCATCCCTAACTAGCCAAATATAATGAAATTTTGGAAAAATAGATTAGAGAAAACTCTTTCCTAACGTTAAATTTAAATTTAGCCATCACTTCAAATGGTCAAAAGGTATAACTAAGTTTGCCCGCTAGGTAGTGGTGCTTACAAGACTGCATCATAACACACTTATGCTGTCAAAGAAGGGAATTGTGGAAACGACGCATCTTATTTATAGATTAAAAGAGTTATTGTGAAAATTGTAAGGGGCAAGAAAAGCATCCATCCTATCCTACCCATAGCAACCGTTCTTCCTACCTTACCCGCTTACCCACTCAACCATCTTGATCGAACCAAATCCATCTTAAACCCATCTGATGCTAAAATTCCCAAAAAAATAAAGATAAAAGAAGATTTTGCTCACTCGACTTTATCTTACTATAATATAAATTTACCTTTATGTGAATCACTTTAATACCAACAATGATACAGTCATTATAATAGCAACCATCATTCTAGGATACCTCGGCCTATCTTGTTTATCTACTGGAACGATATGATTTCCAGGCAAGATGATATGGTCGGAACAAATCAGGTTCATCACAATTATTCGAGTATGTCCCAAGTGTTGACATGGTGAGGATGGATCGAATTTACGGGACATCCTAGTTCAAGAGAAAGTCATTATCTAGCATGCTGGAAAAAAAATCATGTTTGCTATCACATATAATGAAGTAATTAACATAAGATATATAGTGAAATAAAAAATAAATAAAAATAAGTTCCAAACATATCAATGATTCCAAGCACGCTATGGATAGAACTCCTTTTCAGTGCAATTTGTCCTGTCCTAGCATAAATGTTTGTTCTTTAGCAGAAAGCATAAAATGTTTGATGACGGTCTCACCTAATATTCAATGGTCTGTTTCATAATTATCTTTGCGCACTCCAATTATATGTCTCAAGGGTGAATTTGAACTAGTCTTAAGCCCAAAAGTTGATAGAAATAACATGAGGCAAAACTCAGAATAGATCATGAATATTGTGAAAATTCCCTCAATCTTCTTACGCTGTCACTTGAGTAACCTTATGAACTGGTATTTATGAGTTTCCAAAAGATGAAAGCAAAGAGACTTGATGCTTTAGAAGCATCTGCCTATACAACTATTCTAATGAAGACTTGGTGCCAGGCCTCCGATCCGAGATCGCGAGCCGGAAGTTGCGGCAACTGCCGCATATTTATAGGAAATTTACCCCACGAATATGCAAGGCATCTCAACATGATATCATAAATATATAGCGGAATAATTTAACTAATAATATATAAATTTTATTTCATTAACTAACTCAACATACGATGTCTCCCAATTCTAACATTAATCTAAGATAAACATCAATTTAAATAAACTCTAATCTAATATAACTTATGTCATAGTTCTTCTAGTCGCTCTCTCATATTGAAAATTTCGATAGATTAGTTTTCTGAATCTGTAAAAAAAATAAAAAATCGTATAATAAGCTAAACAGCCTAGCAAGTAATGAATACTTTAGCTAGATAAATTAGGCTATTAAATAGATAATAATATGTAGAAAATAAATATATATGCAACATTGTTATACGAATCATTTTTTTTTAAATATTAAATTTCGTTCATGAATTCATATTCTTTTAAATACTCAAATTATATTATTGATTCTGAGCTATGACGACATATTTCCTGTGGTGGCATCATAACACCGACTAATCTTTTTGCAGTGAGCTGTGCATCATCTTGCAACCAAGTTCTTCAAGATCGTTGATCTGCTGGCAATATATCGCTAATTATCTTGGACGCAACCTTCAAGACAAATCATATGCCAAAGTATTAGCCTCTATTGGCAGGGTTCTCAATATAGCCAGGTCGAAATTCATCTAGTTCTAGATTTCATATTTTAGTTCTATAGTCATGAGGTGTCAAAATCAATCGATCAAATTCATAATAAGATCATATATCGTCATAACCTTCCAAAATAATATATTTCATAATAATATACTTTGCATTAAATTCATGCATTATGAATAATACCACTCAAAAGTCATGAATATAATAATTTAATGATTACTGATAAATTTAGAAAAAAGTGATACATTACTTATGCTAAATTTAATTTTTCTCAAAATTCAATATCGTTCATAAATTAATTTTTTTTTTAAATCATCAAATTCAACTCAACAGTCAAGAGCTATGAATACATCTTTCTGGTGTCAGGGTCATAACATCGACTAATTTTCTTGCAGTGAGCTGCACATCAACTTGCAGCAAAGTTCTTTAGGCCCACTGGTCTGCTGGCGGTATGTCATTAATCATATTGGACACAATCTTCGGGACAAATTATGTGGCAACATATTAGCCCCTATTGGCGAGATCCTCAACATAGCTTGACTGCGAGTCTAAATCTATTTCGATTTAAAATCATTTTTCTCAAAATATGTTTAGTATCCCAAATCGAAAGATGCAATATCGGAATCAATCAAACTTAATTCATTTTTAAATCAATACATTCAATTAAGAATCATACAATATTGTAGAAAAAGGCATATAACACCATGCATCAATTCATAACTCAAGAATAATTCAATTCAAAAAAAATATTTATAACTTATCGATAAATTTAAAGAAAGAATACATTACTTACCTTACAAATGCAATCTAACGCATATATTCAATTAATCTCAAAAATTCTTCTTAAAGCCTAATATTTTAAAATTATAGTTGTTATTAGAATTTTATCATAATATTAAAATAAAAAGGATTTTTTGCATAGATATCCTTCTAAATATCAGATTTTGCGTGAATACACTTTGAAAATTGGTATTTGCATGTATACCCTCGTAAAACTTTGTTATTGTACAAATATCCCTAATATAACGGTTGTTCTAATGGTGTTAAAAAAATCATATTTTTATTAATTAAAAATAAAATAAAAATATGAAATGATGTTATTATCGTTGCTTCCTTTCTCCCCCCACGCTCCCCGTGCCTGGCTTCCCCATCACCACCCCCCTCCTTTTTTTTTTTTTTGTCCTCCAAATTTCATCTCACACTATTTTTTATCTATATGACTGATTGGACGGAACTTGGCGTCTCCCAGCTCCCCTCTCACGAGGACAAAAAGGGGGGGGGGGGGGGGGGGGGGGGGGGGGGGGAGTAAGGATAATAACATCATTTCATATTTTTATTTTATTTTAATTAATAAAAATATGATTTTTTTTAACATCGTTAGAACAACCGTTATATTAGGAATATTTGTACAATAACAAAATTTTACGAGGGTATACATGCAAATACTAATTTTCAAAGGGTATTCACGCAAAATCTGATATTTAGAAGGGTATCTATGCAAAAAACCCAAATAAAAATTTTAAATTCTAACTTCTTCATGGAACTGACCAAGTAGGAGTGCCTGATATCCAAGTCGATCCAATCTGGGTAATTTCATCAAATCTTGCTTGGGCTAGGGCACAGATGGCTTAACAAAGATCGAGGTGATCAAATCTAACAATGATTGATAGAGGTCGGGGTAGGGGCTGACATGCCGCTCGATGATCCTAGATGAAGACCCTTCAGAAGGATCAATCCAAAATTATTTTGAAGAGTCTCTACTGGATCCAACTACCCTGGAGAAAGTAGAGAGAGAATCTTATTCCGAGTTCAATCAGGGGTCTGGGTTTGGTTGTCAATGGCACGATCAACCTAAATCAATTAACATATCTGGCCATGAATCAAGAGAGAGAAACTTTGTAGAGAGAGAATAAGAGAAAAAAAAGATGGAGAAGAGAGAGGAAACAAGCTCCTCTCTCTAATCAAGGAAGAGAAGGAGAAGGGAGTCGCTGCAGGTGGTGCCCGGGGTCAGGGACTCATGGAAGCCCAATGTGGATGGCGGCCGACGACAATCGGTGGCCGACGGCAAGGAAAAAACTCTCCTAAAATAGGAGTTTAAGCCCCCCACCCCAAAACCCATGAAACTGAGACATCTCGGCAATGGGAGCCCCAATCATGGTTGCAAACCATTGTGAGGCACCAGCGGAAACCTCGGCAACACGATTCGATGGCATTACCAACCGAAAAGATCGAACGAAATCAGAAAATCCAATGAAAACAGGAAAAAACAAAGCACTCGTTATTCTCGACCAAATTTCGGTGATCCCAGCCAGAAACAAAACTCCAAAGGTCACGGAAGAGGGAGAGAAGGGTTATCTATAGATTTTCGGGTTCTTAGCTATCTTCTCGGCGGCAAATGGCGACGGCGGCGCAAACGATTTCTAGCAATCGAAGAGAGATTCGAAGAAATCGGGTGACGGGCTTCAATCAGAGGCTTAGATTTTCTGGTGGGATCGAAGAGAACCTTGAAAGAGCTCTAAATAGAGGTGGAGAAAGGTTAAAATCTGACATTTGGTCGGATTCCTTCCTATGAGGTCGGGAGGAAGAAGACTCTCCTTGGCACACATCTTATGCACGTGCGGCCTTTTTTTTTTTGGGCCGAAACATACTTCTGGGCCAATCAAATAGACCTAGCCCAGCTTGGTATCAGGCTTTAAAAGGCTTGGGTATTATACTTGATAGCATCTGTTTGAAACATCCCAAAATGAAACTAATATAAAATATAAATAATTTTGAGGCAACAAAAGTTAAAAACCAAAAGTAAAGAATATGAAAATTCCAACACCACAACTATCTCAGACCCATTTTAATGTCAGAATGGTGCAATATCAGAGATATCATCTTGTTCTCATGGGATCTAAATCCCGAATCATCTTGTCTAGTCTATAGCTATAAAAGATCTTAATTGTTCATGAATAGCTTAATATCAATTGGCTAATAGACGTCTTTCAATTCGGCTTAGCTAGAAAACAAGTAAGCTCAAATAGGTTCTTAACCTGGCATATAAATGAGCTTGGAAGCCAAAGGCTTGTAAAAACACATAGGAACTCAATTTGGCTGACCTTGATAGCTAGCTTAGATATCGTAAAAATAACCTTAAGCTTGGCTTGAACTTGACTAGTTCTTCCACATGGCAGACCGATTTAGAGAAGCCGGCTCCTTTGCAACCCTAATGTGTGCCAACCCAACTTGACCCATAAAATCTCTATTTTTATCTGGCTCAATTCATGCCTCAATTGAACTCTGAATCATAAAAAGTTCAATTGGCTCTTGACCCGAACCCGAACCTAGCCAAAATAGATTAGGGTCAGGTCGGACCTTTTGGCTCTGGTCGGTCCTAGGGTTTGGTCACCACCACGAGCCCAACGTGGTTACGAGCGTCTGCTAACACCTGACACCAAGCGGTGACACGTATGGAATGACATCCTTGACAACCAAACCCAATGCAGCGAAGTAAATAGAGACAGAGATAGAGAAACGAAAAGGCGGAGGCGTTCTTCTCTGCGAGCTCCAGCAGAACCCTCATCGCCCCTTCCGTCAGTCCCTCCGCCCGCCGATCTTTCGCCAATCGATCCAGTTCCCGTTGTTCCAGAACCGGTGGGTGTCGATCCTTCTCAATCCGCTTTTCTCTGGATTTATTCCGATCTATATTCAATCCAATAGATTCTTCTTCTTCCCTCGTCGATTTCTTTCGTGTATGTTAGATTTCCTCTTTCTCGAGTGTTTTTTGATTGATTTTTGTGTTTATGTTTGGAATTTTATGAAAGCTATTCTTTTTTTTTTAGTACTATTGCAACGAATTCGTCTTTTTTTTTTTTTAGATTGATGCATGATCCTTTGATTTTTATATTTGGTTATTGCCATTATTGATGGAAATCGACTGTTTTGATGCAGGGATTTCACTCGGATTATGCGATAATCTCCACATCGTAAGGTTGGCTCGTCGCCCATCTCTTGCTCGAGTTAGTTAATCACGATGATTCTTTTGATTGGATATTTCTTTTTTTGGAAAAAAAGGGAGATCTCGGGATAGGTTTTAAACGTTGGCACCTCTTTCTGATCATGTTTCTTTTTTGCTTTCTTTTCACATGTTTTTGTTTGTCTGGATTCTGGATTTGGGTTTCGCGTTGATGATGCATATAGATAGAGACTTGTTGCGGGATCAGTTGTTAGAATGGCGACAATGGTGGCTAGGGGTAGCAGTCCTCTGTCTTCCTCGATCTCTATTCAAGAAAAGGGTAGGAGGAACAAGAGAAAATTTCGAGCTGATCCACCTATAACTGACCCAATTGCAGCCAACCCTCCATTGCAAACCAAATGCTCTAACTATGATGAATTATTCCCCATTGAGAGGAACTCCGACGATCTCAGCCTTGAGCACCATGAAGGTGCCTGCGGTGCATGTGGGACGCTTATGTGCGGTCCTCTAGAAGGGCTTGGATTGGAGGAATTCCAAGACACAGATTGGACCGATCTCACGGAAACCCAACTTGAGGAGATCTTGTTGAGTAATTTGGATACCATCTTTAAGAGCGCAATTAAGACTATCACTTCTTCTGGATACTCTGAGGAGGTGGCAAGGAGTGTTGTCTTGAGGTCCGGGCTGTGTTATGGATGCAAAGATACAGTTTCTAACATTGTTGACAATGCATTGGAATTTTTGAGGAGTGGGCAAGAGGTTGAATCTTCTAGAACAGAGAATTCATCAGAGGATTTGCAGAAGTTGGCAAAGACTGTTTTGGCAGACATGATTACCGTGCTTAGGGAGGTCCGACCATTCTTCAGTACAGGTGATGCGATGTGGTGCTTGCTGATCTGTGAATTAAATATTTGCCATGCTTGTGCATTGGATGACAATCCCTTGAATAGTGTGGGAAATGGTGAGATCTCAGGCAATTCTGCTTCTCCTCGAGTGGAATCAAGCTCAAACTCCAATAATATTTCTTCTCCAACCGTTCCTGTATCAAATGCTCCTGGACCTGAGAAGTTGAAAACTGTTTTACCTTATCCTGAGAATACTCCACAACCTGAAATGTCCTCTGTGGTAGGGATCCCAAATTTACCTTATGGCAGGTTCCTGGCCTCGAGCAATGTCCATGACATGGTTCCAAATCTTAACACAGGGAAGGAGAATCCAATTTCTTCATCTGGTCATATTGAGGAATCCTCTTCTTCAACCATTTCTCAATCTCTACGAGAAGGGAAGCCAGTAGGTAGTAGAAGGGTCCATGTAGGTAGTTCAAAGAGGGAATTTATTCTCCGGCAGAAGTCCATTCACTTTGAGAAGAGCTACAGAGCATTAGGATCTAAAGCAGCTTTTAGAGCATGCAAACAGAGTGGTTTGGGGGATTTAATATTGGATAGGAAAAGCAAGCCCATTTTCAATTCTAAAATTATAAATACGAAGTGCACCTCCATTAAGGTAAGCAAAGCAATGGGAGTAGATAAGTCAAAAGCGGAAATGACACTTGACCTTTCTTTTACTGCTGGACTCTCCTCCAGTGCATCATGCAGTGCACAACCAGTTAGCAGTCCATCTCCAACACCTGCTGCAAACACTGAACTTTCTTTGTCTCTGCCTTCTACAAGCGGCAGTGGTGTTGGTTTTAAACAAGACTGTAGTATTGAGGCTTCCAATTGCAGTAATTTTGCTGCCATCCCCTCCGATAAGATATCTAGGGATTGGGTACCACGGGACAAGAAGGATGACATGCTGGTTAAACTATTTCCCCGGCTACGGGAACTGCAGGCACAACTGCAGGACTGGTCGGACTGGGCCCAGCAAAAGGTGATGCAGGCTGCCCGTAGACTGAGCAAAGATAAGCTTGAGCTGCAAACCCTGAGGCAGGACAAGGAAGATGTCGTTCGTCTCCAAAAAGAGAGGCGAAATTTGGAAGATAACACCAGAAAAAAGCTTGGGGAGATGGAAATCGCAATATCCAAGGCGAATGACCAGGTTGAGAGAGCCAGTGCTGCTGCACGCAGGCTTGAAGTTGAGAATGCCCGGCTGAGGCTGGAAATGGAAGCTGCAAAGTTACAGGCTGCAGAAGCGGCGGCTAGTTGCCATAAAGTTACAGGAAGGGAGGTCAAGACTCATAAAATGTCCCAGTCATGGGAGAGACAGAAGTCATTGTCTCAAGAGGAGCTTGTGAGTGAAAAGCAGAAACTCTCTCTGCTGCTGCAGCAACTAGAACAAGCTAAAGAGCAACAAGGTCAATTAGAGGTCTCTCTCTCCCCCTATGCTTGTTCAAGTTTTTGTTTTGGTGCATTGCTACATGTAACTCCCTTTGAACAATCTGACTGCTTTTCTTTAATTCATGCAACTATTATGCTCTAGCACATGTTTTAATGTTTCAATCCTGTATCTAACAACCTTACTTTCCTCTAAGTGGATTAGTCTATATTTGTATTGGTTTTGCTTTTCCTGTGTGAAAATGTCTTTGGTTTGAGTATCTCAAAAAGATAAGGTGAAGTTCTGGTGAAGTTCTAGTTAAGTACAATGGAAGCTCTTCGCCTCCCTCCCTCACCCTTCTCTCTCTCTCTCTCTCTCTCTCTATATATATATATATATATATGATGTTTATGCGCCTTGTGCTTTTGCAAATGAGTGGTGTGGTGTATGTGCCTTTTGCTTGTGCAGGTGAGTTGTGTGGTGCATTACATGTAACTCCCTTTAAGCAGTCAAAATTCTCTGCTTTAATTCATGATATTATTATGCTCTAGCACAGCACCTTTTTCAATCCTGTACCTGAATATCTTGCCTTTCTCTAAGTGGATTAGTTTATATTTGCAATGTTTTTTTTTTCTTTTCTTGTGAAAGTGTCTTTGGTGTATGTCAAAAAGATAAAGACATTTTTTTTGTGTGAAAGTACAATGGAGGCTTATTTTACATAGGGTAGCAAATTAGATTGCGAGTATATTGCATAGGAGCATATTTTACTCACAGACTGAGATGTTTTTTGAACATATGGAATTGAAATCATTCTTCAGTTTCTCTTTATGCCTTAAAGCAACTTTTGTCTGCGTTCTTGCTGCCAAGTTGTTTGGAAGTGTTTGCAGTGATGAAGATGAAGAATGATTTATTCATAAGTGATTAGCCTTTTGGATAAAAGGATGTGGTAGTTGAGGATTTGGTAAAACATATTGTAAGTTCACCTGTTTCTTTCACTGATAAAGGATAATTATTAATGTTCATACCAAAAGCTTTGACCTGATCTCAGCCTTATATTGAGCTGTTATTTTCTTGAATTGTTTCACTCTAGTGGTATTTGAAAATGAAAAAAATCAACAACTATTTCAGGAAGGAAAGGCCAAAACCTTTTCTTCTTTTTGATTGTTAAAAATATTCAAATGAAAAGAACATATTGGGAAAATCTATGAAGAGTAGGCTTGTCTTTGGTATCTTATTTTCCATTACCTTCTCTTTTTTCTTTTTCAATCACGTTCCTTGAAGAGCAGTGACCTTTTATCTTGAATTGCTAAAATCCTTTTCACCATCCATAACCATCTCTCTGTTTTGGTTCCACGTTCTTTAAATCAGAGTTATCTAATTCTTTTGTTTTTATTACACCTGAAAAATATTACAGGCTAGGTGGAGACAAGAAGCAAAAATGAAGGATGAAGCCCTCTCACTGTCCAACTCTGAAAGAACTAAGCAAGAAAAAATTGAGAGTTCAGCAAAATCACAGGAAAATGCATTAATAGTGAAAGAAGAAAATGATTTACAAAAATACAAAAATGATATCAGGAGGCTTGAGCAGCAGACTGCGCAATTGCGGCTAATGACAGACTCCTCAAAGTTTGCGACATTAAAATGGGGCGCAAATAAAAGTTATGCGTCATGCCTTTCTTATGGAAGAAAGAACAGTAGTGCACATTATTTGATGAAGATTATTGCCCAGGACCTGGGATCTGATGACATACAGCCCGAACGAGAGTGTGTGATGTGCTTGACTGAAGAGATGTCTGTTGTTTTCCTTCCTTGTGCCCACCAAGTTGTTTGCACCAAATGCAATGAGCTTCACGAGAAGCAGGGTATGAAGGACTGTCCTTCATGTAGGACGCCCATTCAGCGAAGGATTTCTGTACGCTCCGCTGACTCTTAGCTTGCATATACATTGTGAGCTCAGTTGAGTTAAAGAGTTCAGAAATAATGATATGTGAGACTTTAAAATGAATAATGCATCCTTGAACATTTTACATTGGATATGGACAAACAATTGCTCAACAAATTGCGAGCTTTCTTTGGTACATCTATTGTTCCTTCTATATTCTGATGTTTATATATAAGTAGTTGATGCCTTGAAGAGGATAGAGATGCCACTTACAAATTTTCATTTTATAGAAATGTCATGCAAAAAGCATGGCATATGCTGGTAGTTTGTCATATTAATTCTTTTAAATATTTTAATTCTAACATCATATTTGTTAGCAATACCACCAAACATCACCCAATTCTGATTGTTATTGTTTTGTGCTGTTATATTGTCCTTATTCTTTGATCTTCTTTCCCCCTCTCTTATTATTCATTGTGCCAACAGGTACTCGAGACCTTGTGTTTTGTATTTTTTCTAGCAAACTTCACTCATTCTGAATTGGTAGTTCAACACTTGCAGCTGCATTGACGTGCAAGCAATTTTATGTGATCCTTATATAGCATTAGGGTACGAATGGCCACTGGAAAATTTATGTTTGTATTATGATTAGCACATGTTTGTTGTTTGAATTAAGATGTGGATTTGAATGTGTAAGGGATCTACAAGAGTAATGCATCTGAATTTTTTCTTGGTGGAGTTTAAACAATATTCCCAGTTGTTCCTTTGCTTTGTTATCTTCTAATTCTTGTTGTCCGATACTAGGATTTGGTCTTGAATAGGAACAATCTGACCTTCAGATAGGTGAGAAATGGCATAATCAATTATGTCAGTCCAAAGAATAGAAAGGAGTTATGGATTCAGTATCCATATCTAGGTATAATCTAAATACTAAATGAATGTTTCAATAATTTGTATCTATATATCGATCTTTAAAAGGAGGACAACAAGAAGTATAGTTGGAATTGGCTGGTAGCAGTCACCTTGTTTTTTATTTAGTTATACGACCAGTACTTTGAAGTTCAAAAAAGACTTGAGTAGGGTCTAGGGCTTATGTAGCTGAAACCGCAAGGGAAAGAAGATGAAAAGACTTAAGAAAGCAAGCCTTAGGTTCATGATATTGATCATCAGTTATGCATTCAGTTTAATTGCACCAGACTTGTATGAGGAAAAATTGCCTAAATATCAGAAACCTGGCAATATATTTTTACCCATTTTCTTTTAAATTTAAAGCTTTATATAATAAGTGAAAGGAAATAAAAGGAGTGACAACATACACGGTTTGTGTCACATGACATAGAAATGATTGTTATGGAAAGCAGCTCAAACAATTCATTAACATGTAATCTAGGATAGGATTTAAGTGTTGTTAATTAGATCAACCAGATCCTTGGATAGATATATGGTCAGCGTACTTGCATATACTCAGCTGCCATTATGCATTAAAAAAGAGAGAAAAAAAATGTTGTCTGATCATGTTTCTCTCTCTCTTTCTGCGTGTCTGTGTGTGAGAGAGAGATCTAAAAGGATCTAACTTGATCAAAGTCACCAGCGACCGAGGAAATGCTGAGATAATTAGCATTCGAGTAGCTACTTCATGCTAAAATGATGACATTGTCATGCTCCTGGAGCCACTGCTTAGGGGCAGCATGTTAGTTTAGTAGTTATTGGAATGTTGGAGTGGCAGAGGGGGGAAGAGTCCTATGATCCTATCCCAGTTCTTCCATTATAGTAGTAGGACACTTGCATGCATAAAAACTATGAATCATTTACATGCATAATTTCTTTTAGTATTGTTCATTTGCCAACTTTATGATATTTTATGCTCGATGTTTGATTTTTCAAATAATAATTTTAATTTGCAATTATGCTACTAGTACAAACTCATGTTTAAATCTGCTAGAGTTGTGCAGCAAAATTAATTTCTTTCACACCTGAACTTTACATGTAGAAACATACAAAAGAATTGTGACTAATTCATAAGTGATAAATTAATGGATTCCAAGGAATTTTGTGTATAGAAATTTATTGCATTTGAGGAAAGATAAAAGGATGTTGGTACATGATAAATTTAGTGCATGCACCTATTTTCATTTTCCTTGGTTCTCTTTCTATCTTTAAAATTAAAATTAAAAAAAAAACCTTAAAAAGAGATACTGATTTCTTTCCAAGTTGATACTTTTTAGATAATAACGTTATTCATTCCATAATTTCTCAGATTAAACATGTGGCAAAACACTTACTCATATATCTCCAAAATTGGGAATATTTTTTCTGTCAAACCTATTCTCCATGATAGATTACTAGAAATTGTTTATAGTGTATAAATCCTAGTTGTCATCTTCAGATGAAGAGATATATGGAGTAAGAATTATTAAACAATTTGCACAAATATATGGAGAGACTTTTGAGAATTTAATTTGTAAAGTGTCTACATAGCTCCTCCAGTTATTTCAGTAGGCATCTTTCATACACTTCCATGTTTAGGGCTATTTCTAATATATTAGAAGATCACCTAATAGATTTAGGCCCTGTTTGGGGGAGCTGTTGGCAGTAGAGCTGTTGGAAGTAGAGCTGTTGGAAGTAGAGCTGTTATAAAAAGCTGTTTGCTATTTGGTAACTACATTCGTAAAGTATTGTGGTACTTTGTTTTGTGTTTGGTAAACAAACTGAGAAAGTACTTTTGTATGACAAAATTACCATAAAGGATATTGCATAGTATTATACAACAAAACGTAATAAAACATAACATATATTAATACATAAATATACAATATAATATAATATTTTTGTAATATAAATAATATTATTATAATATAGCATAATAGTAATATAATTATTAGAGTAAATTAATATTTGGTAATATAACATAATATTAAATTATTTAACATAACATATTAATGTATTATGATATAATGTAATATATATTATATTTATAGTATAATATAATAATAAAGGTATAAAATATTATAATTATTAGTATAAATTAATTTCTCATAATATAACATAATATTAAATTATTTAAAATAACATAATAATGTATTATAATGTAATGTAATATAATATAATATTTATAGTATAATACAATAATAAAGGTATAAAATATTATAATTATTAGTGTAAATAATTAATATTATTGAAATATATTTATTTATTATCTTATTTATTCATTCATTTATTCATTTATATAAATATTTATTTATTTATTTATTTATTCATTTTTTATTTTTAAAATTATCTTTTCTTCTCTTTTTTCCTTTCCCTTTCTTCTTTTTTTTCTTTTTCCTTTTCTTTTCTTTTTTTCTTCTCTTCTTCTCCTTCCTTCCTCTCCCCCGTTCTCCTTTCTTCTCCTCCCGCGCAGCCGGCGGCGCTGGAAGAGGGCCAGGCTGCTGCGGCCGCGGGAGGGGAACGGGCCGGGGCCACCGGCGGCCATGGGACGGGGCCGGGCCGTGGCCGGCAGTGCCCGCGGCAGTCTCGGCGGCCGCGGCTGGCCACCTGGGAAATGCTCTCCTCCCGCGAGGCCGACAGCGCCGGGCCGTGGCGGACGCGGGAGGGGGGCGGGTTGTGACCGCCGGTGGCCGCAGGAAGGGGGAGGCCGCCCCCTTCTTCTTCCTGTTCTTCGGCCCCTCCCCATCGTGGGAAGGAGGAGGGCGCCGGGCCTTTCCGTGACAGGGGCATCATCGCCGGCGGCGGCCGCGGGAAGGGGAAGACCACTCGTCTTCCTCTTCTTCGGCACCTCCCCACCATGGGGGCGGGGGAGAGTGAGGGGGTGTGACGGCGGGGCAGTGGAAGAGGGTACGGCGGCAGGGGAGAGGGAGTGGGGTTGGGTGGGAGAGGAATAGACGGTGAGAGAGAGGTTTTTGGGAGGAAATTTTTTTTTTTAATGGGGGTATTTTGGTCAAAAATACAGCTTTGCGAAAAAGCTGAAAACAACGTTTTTGGAAATCTCCAAATTGGAGCTTCCCTCCAAAAGCTGTTTTCAGCTTCCCGCAAAAGCTGAGCAGGCGAGGTTGGGGGATCCCTGCGGAGTGCGGGACATGTAGTGTTGAGGAGTCGACCGACCACGTGCTCTTCCAGTGTATGTGGACGAGGTCGGCATGGCTGTGGGCAGGGTTCCCGCAGGAGGTTTGGTGTGGGAGGCCTCAGTTTGTACAGATGATGTAGCAGTGGCTGGCCCGGCCTCGGACATGTCAGGAGGCTATTCGAGCGACCTGCACAGCACATCAGATCTGGCTGGCGAGGAACGCCCGCACCTTCGGTGAGCGCAGGGTATCACCGAGGTTCGCTGCGGAGTTCGCGCGAGTCCAGGCATTGGAGATCAGACCTTCTTCAGATAGACCTCTGATAGCTCGGGACACCTGGGGTTCCCTCTCTGCTCCGGCAGCTCCTCAGCAGGTGTTTTTCACCTGGGAACCCCCACCCCCGAGCTTCCTCAAGGTCAATTTCAACGGATCGGTCATGGATGGAGGCGCGCGAGGAGGTGCGGGTTTTGTGATACGGGATCCGCACTCCAGAGTGGTGGCAGCAGGAGGCTGTCAGCTTTTCGGTACATCGGTTCCCGGGGCAGAGCTACGAGCCGCCTGGGCGGGTCTTCGATATGCGAGGCAGGTACTGCAGGCTGGCGCGATTGTCTTGGAGGGCGACTCAGCCACAGTTATCAGTTGGATCCAGGAGGAGCTGAGGGGTGGGGGCTCAAACCACCCTTGGTTCGGGATATAGGGACGATGTGTGGGGTTGGGGTGGCCATCCAGGCCAAACATGTATTCAGAGAAGCCAATGGGGCAGCCGACTGGGTGGCTGCCTTCGCGACTCATCATTCAGGGTACACCTTTTGGGTGGGGGAGGGGGAGCTGCCACTGGCTCTCCGTGAATTAGTCTTTTTTGACTTTATTGGGTGTATTCGTACACGTACTGTATGAAAACCCGTTTTTAGCCACAAAAAAAAAAAAAAAAGCTGAAACAGCTTTTTGGAAAATTTACTAAACACCATTTTTTAGCTAAAAGTACTTTTGGAGGGCCAGAAAGTACTTTTTGGCCCTCCAAAAGCTCCTCCAAACAGGGCTTTTTTTTTTTTTGGTAAAAATGGCTACTCATCTCATATAGTTCGAATGTGAGTACAACCCTCCAAATCACAGGAAAGTAAAAAGTACAACTGTGAAGGGACGTCTGCATCAGACGTCCACAGGAAATCACCGGAGTGCCGGGCGACAAAGGAGGCGACCCAATCTGCTACCCGGTTCGCCTCCCTAAACACATGTACCGCCTGAAAGTCAACCATCATCTGAGCCATCCTGCGGGACTCTCAGATGAGGGGGTGGCCATCCCCAAACCGATCCACTCCCCGAATCCAATCAATCACCACCGATGAATCACCCTCGAGGTACACCCGCTCGGCTCCAAATATCTGCCTCGCATAGGATATACCCTCCCAGGCTGCCTGCAACTCTGCTCCAACCACTGTAAATCCTAGCGTGCGCCGCCCTCCTGCTGCTATCATCCTGCCAAGATGGTCCCTGATCACAAATCCGACCCCTCCACACATACCATCTACCGACCTGCTGCCGTCAAAGTTCACCTTGAGATAGCCAAGGGGTGGGGGTGCCCAAGAAATAAGGGCAAACCGTGGCGCTGAAACAGCGTGATGAGCACCCCAGATGTCCCTGACCAACCCAGAAGTGACTACCGCAGCCGCCCCGATAACCTCCCTCGCAAGCAACATCGCCCGGTCTACTACCATCCTCGGAGGCGCCCTCCTCCCCTCAAATATACCGGTATTCTTGTCCAACCATATATGGTAGGACAGGTACGCCACAAAAATCCCTGCCTCAACAGATCTGGGACGCCGCATGGAATCTCTCAGCAGATGGATCAGATCCTGCGTCGAAATCACCGAGGCCGGTAGCGGAATCAGTGAGCTCCTCCATATCTCTTGGGCCCTAGGGCACTGCAAAAGAACATGCTCCATAGTCTCCTCGATATCTGCACATTCCTCACAACACTGAGAGATCCTCATACCACGCCGAGCTAACAAACTCCTAGTCGGGAGGCAATCCCACGCCACCTTCCAGATGAAGAGTGCCACTCGCGGATGAACCCGCATCCTCCATATCCACCGCCCCTTAATCTGTCGTACTGGCTCCCTACTGATCAATGCATGAAGATCCCTAGCTCGCACCCGTGACCGCCCCGTCGATATCCATACTAGCCTATCCGCCTCCCCCCTAGGGGTCGCTCGGGCCAAGACCAACTCCGCCAACTGCTCCCCAAATACCTCCCGAACCAACTCCTCCCTCCATCGCCCCCCCTCAGCATCCAATAGGTCACTGACCCTCCACCCTGCTAATCTCGTCGAATCCACCATGGTCGGCATACAGCAAAGCGGTAACTCAGTCACCCACCTATCCTCCAGCACATCGATAGACTGACCGTCGCCAATAGCCCATCCGATCTCTGGAAGCACCACCGTAGCTCTGGCACACATCTCCCTCCACACCGGGGAATGACGACGTCCCACACGCACACCCGGTACCAAGGCGCCATACTTAGCCCTCATCAGCGAGGACCATAGACTCTCGGGCTCAAGCACAAATCTAGCCGCATGTCTGGCTACTAACACCTCACGCCTCACTGCGAAGGCTTGAACCCCCAGGCCACCACAACTAGTCGGCTGGCACACCACCTCCCATGCCATCAAGTGAACACCACCTCTACCACTGCTCCTCCCCCATATAAAATCCCTAAACAGCCGCTCCAGGGATCGCAGGAATCTCACCGGGACAATGGCATTGGAAAGTAGATAGACAGGGACCGATGTAAGAACCGAGCGCACCAAGGTGATCCTCCCTGCCATCAATAGTGTATGCATCTGCCACCCCGCTAATCTGCGTCTGATACAAAGCTCGCTAGGCAAACAATCCCCACTCCGCAACCGCCGGTCGGACAATGGAATGCCCAAATACATCATCGTGCCCACCTGCTCACCCACCCCCAAAGTCTCCAATATCAAGTGCTTCATAGCCAATCTAATCTTCGGGCTGAAAATGATGGCTGACTTGGTCAAGTTGACCCTCTGTCCTGATGCTGCACAGTAGTCCTGAAGAATCTGACCTATAACCCGGGCCGCCTGCCGCGTCGACCTGGCAAGAAGCAAACAATCATCGGCGAAGAGCAAGTGAGATATCGCAGGGGCCCCAGCCGCCGGTCTATAAGCCTCCAACTCCTGAGTGTCCACTGCCTGGCGTAGGGATCTAGACAAGGCATCTACACAAATAATAAACAATAGCGGGGATAGGGGGCAACCCTGGCGCAACCCTCCAGATGACACAAAGAACCGGGATGGCGAACCATTCACCAGAATGGCAAAGGAAGGGATCTGAATGCAGCCCATAACCCATCTAATCCACGTCTCATGAAAGCCAAATCCCTGCAAGGACTGCTGCAGGAAATCCCATCTCATCCTGTCATAGGACCGCTCCATATCAAGCTTGATCCCCATCAAGCTTCCCCTCATCGGGGCCCTACCGAGATCAAACATGAACTCCTGGGCAATAAGCACATTGTCAGATATGCTCCGCCCCTCCAGGAAGGCCCCCTGCTTTGGACCAATGAGTCTAGGGAGAACAACTCTTAACCTAGCGGCAATGATCTTCGTCGTAGCCTTGTACAAGGTCGTACAAAGGCTAATCGGGCGATAATGACTCGGCTCCGTAGCGTCCTGCCGCTTCGGAATCAAGGTAATAAAGGTCCGCTGCCAATCTGCCGCCATCACTGCTGTATCGAAAAACTGCTGTATGGCCGCCGTCACATCTCGTCCTACAATCATCCAGTATCTCTGGAAGAATAACGGAGGAACGCCATCCGGCCTCGGGGCCTTGTCCCCCTCTAGGGACCACATCGTCTCTCTGATCTCCCTCTCCGACACCAGCTTAATCAGTGCATCAGTCTCATCCTCAGATACCCCTATCGAAGGCGATGGAATATCCACAGTGCTCCCTCCTGTAGTCTGCTCAGTCCACCTGGCCCTGAAAAAACTAATCATAATCCTCTGAATCATATCCGGATCCTCTGACAGCTGCCCATCCTCACCCCTGATGGCTCTGATCCTGTTCTGATGCCTCCTAATAATTGTCGCCTGGTGGAAAAATCTGGTATTTCTATCCCCCTCCACAATCCACTGAGCCCCTCGATTTCTGTCTCCAAAAAATCTCCTGCTGTCTAAGGAGGCAATCATGCAATGTCAAAAGTGACCTCAACTCTACCATCTCCCCCTCCATAAGGCCCCCCCTGAGCCTCCTGCATCTGTAATCTGGTAATAGCATCCTCTGACTCCTCAATCCTCCTGAAGATGTCTCCAACCTCCTCATGATTCCACCTCCTCAACCGTCTCCTCGTCAGCTCCAATCTTCGGGACACTCGGTACATAGCATCACCCCTGACTGGTGTACTCCATGCCTCCCTCACCATCCCCCACGACCGCGGATAGCATAGCCACATCTTCTCAAATCTGAATGGGGGTCGAACTGGAATGTGTACATCTGTGCTCACCAATAGAGGACAATGATCAGACGCTATCCTAGATAGATGGCTCACCCGATGATCCGGAAAGCACTGAACCCAACCAGCGGTCCCATAAGCTCTGTCAAGTCGCTCCCACACTCTAGCACGACCCTGCTGATTATTGCACCATGTATACCTGGGGTCCAAGAATCCCAGATCTATCAATCCAGTCGATGTCAGAAAGTCCTGAAACTCCGTAATCTTCCTCTCATAGGTGAACGGTCTTCCCCCCATCTTTTCAGAGGGATCTGTAATGCAATTAAAATCACCTGCTACTAACATAGGATAACCCAAACTGATTAGCTGAGGCACCTCCTCCCACAGTATCCGTCGCACTCTAAAATCAGTACTGGCATACACCGCAGCAAATACCCAAGGCCTCATACTGCCCTCTGAAATCACCATAATCACCTCCTGGGTACAAACATGAAAAATATCCACTTTACATGGTCCCTGCGCCCAAGTAACAATAATACCTCCTGATAGCCCTTGAGACTCCACTGAATAGAATCCCCATGACCTCGGTACCGCTCTCCTAGCCTTCTGTAGGCTCTGTCCCGACAACCGGGTTTCCAATACTACACAAATGTCCGGATTGTGCTGCTGCACAACCCTACGAAAAGCCGGGGCGAAAGAAGGCTTTCCCGCGCCACGGCAATTCCATAGAAGGACCTTCATAATTCACCCATGGATTTATCACAACCCCTACCCTGGGGTTGCAATCGTGGAATACCGCCTCCTCGGAAGTCCCTCCACTTGCCAAGTCCACTGGGTTCACCTGCTTCACAGCTGCCATCAATTGGGACAGGATATGGTGATGTTCCCCTCCACCAGCAGCTTGTGCCAAATGGTGTGCCGTGCCACAAGAAGCTTTAGATCCTGCCATAGTACCCGCCTTCGTTCCCTCACACAACTCCACTCTGGTCCCCCCATCCCTGCTACTACCTTTGGGATCCACACTGGAGCTTGATTCCCCCACCTCCTGCCTCCCAGGACCACACTCTTCACGGCTTGACATAGTGTATGCCGTGCCATGGCCCATAGGAATTGGCTAAAATGAAACCTTCACAGAGCCAAGCACAGGAACCTTACCTCGCCTGGAGCCGTCCGGAGCCATCCCACTCCCTTCCCGCCAGTCCGTACACCCCACCTCATCGGACGTCCTAACCGGAAAACGCCATCCGGAGGCCGAGAGACTCGCCGCTGCCGAGCTTGCCCTTTTCGTCTTCCTTCCGGAGACCGCCATCACCCCACGCCGCGAGGTGTCACCGGCCCCCCTGCCGTCGCGCTCCGCCCGAGGGGGTCGGTTGCCTGTCGCCGAGAACGGTGGAGGGGAGCTCCAGCTCCTCCGATGGCCACCTACGTCCGGCCATCCTTCCGGACATGGCTGAAGGGGGATCACCCCCGATCTAGAACAGCTCCCAGTCGCACTCCGACCCCTAGACACAAGCCCTCGGCATGGGCTTCTGGATCTCTTCCTCGGACTCAGCCTGAGCCCGCCACAGCCCAGTCCAACAACCAGCCCAGCCGGTGTGTCAGACACCCGGCTCGGTCCATCAGTCAGCCCACACTCACCTGGGCCAGTTCCCCGGCCCAAAGCCTCATCGAGTCGACCCAGGCCCAACCCGTCGCCTAACTCGGCATCTGCACCGGGTTGACTCATCCCACCAGTGGCCGCACCCGCACCAGCCATCGTGACATCCTTCTCCGGCGTCTTTCGCCGGGCCACCTTGGAAGGTTTCTGCCACCCATAAAGGTCGACCGGCGAAGACTCCCCGGTTGAGTTCTCGCTGGACCGGTAGGGAGTGGCCGCCGGGTCCGGCCGAAATGCAAACTCGGTTGCCTCCTTCCTCTGTACCATCTTCTTGGCCACCGGCTTATGCCAGATACGGCTTGTCACCATCCATGGCCCATACGCCGCCGGCTCCTCCACTGCATCAGCTTCCCCAAGCTTCTGCCCTTCAACCCCCTGATCATCCGCCCCTATGCCAGGCGTCTTCCTCCCCCCGGTCTCCGTCGTCTCCCCCGTACCAGCCACTGGAGGGAATCGGCCACACTCCGGCGCCGAATGCCCAATCCGGCCGCACTTGGAACACGGAGCAGGTAGATTCTCATAGATGAAGCTTTGCCAGAAGGTCTCCTCGACTCCTCCGGTTCTTCCCCTCACCAGCGTCCCCGGTTTAAGGGAGCCAGAGCAGTCGAGCTCTATTTTCACCCTTGCGAAACCAAACCTCCGACCCTGTTCCGTAAACCCATCTAGAGCCAGTGGGTTTCCAGCCCTTGCGGAAATTTTATTGATTGTCTCCTTCCTCCAGTAATCAAGAGGTAGTCGTGGCAGCCGGAGCCAGACGACCACCCTACCCACCCCCACAGCACCAGGCACGAAGTTTGGTCGCCACCTATCCATCGCCAGAAGCTGCCCAGCCACCGTCCAGGGGCCGTTCATCACTGCAGCTTCGCGGTCACCCTCCTTAGCAAACCGAAAGACAATGAAGCCATCCATAAGCGGGAAGTACTCCACACTGTAGTCCAAGCGACCCACCCTCCTGATCTCCTTCGCGATCCAGTCACCTGGAACTGTCCTCCCCAGGCTTCTTACGATGACCGCAGTGCTCCGCCATTCCGCCCGTGCACCCTCCAACTCCTCCTCCGTGATGTCCACCACCTCGGAGAATCTGTTCTGCAGCAGCTCCAGCTCACAGGAAGATAGCTGGTGACAGGACCAAGCTGGCTGCCGGACGGTTCCTTTCGCAACGTCCGCCCAAGACCGGTCCTTCATCGCACCCCCCACACCCTGCGCAGCATATCCCCCATCCTTCCCCGCCCCCGGTCGAGCCGAAACCCCCTTCCGAGAGTCCATACCACCACCCCTATACTATTCGGCCCCACACCAGGTGTTTGGGGAAATACCCCACCCACCGCACGGAAATTGGCGCACCTAGGTACGCATCCCGAGTCACTCCCTCTCTCTCCTCTCAAGTTGGCTCTCCCTTCGTCCTCGCACTCCAAACAGGGCCTTACTTTGACCATTTGGGACTTTGTCTAAGGTGACGTGCACTATATGTGCATAAATACTGATAAAGGGCATGAAAAGAATCACCTAATAAATTAAGTATCCTAGGACACTCTTTTTGAATCTCCCTTTTCAATTAAAGTCAACATCTTCAAAATTCAAGAATTCTACCTTTACGATGTGGAGTCGGCAGTGCATGCTACGTGTGGCTGCTCAAAATAAATTATAAAATTTATATTGAAACAATATTATCCATAAAATCTTATGAAGAGAACCTCCAAAGGTCATTAGTTAGGTTTGAATAATAAAATTGAGATCCATCGTAATTATTTATAAGTTTTAGGACCCTTTTATTTGAATATTACAAGTTCCTCTAGAATTTAACTGGACATTAAGATACTACAAAAGGAAGGGCTAAATCTATTCAAATTGACACAAAAAAAAATAATCTTATGGCAGGTCTAGCATCTAATAATAGACTTTTGGTTGTCAAATGCTTCTAATGGCCATAGGGTGCTATCAAGTAGCCTCCAACATCTAGAACTTGGAATAATATTTAAATTGTCTGGATCATATTATCTAATTGTCATCATGCAATGTCTAGTTAGCAAAAATAGCATGTCAATATAAGCTGCATCACTTTCACATTTGAAAATGTGCCTCATTAAAGCTTGACCTAACCAATTGAACTAAAAGAATGATGCATAAAGAAGCTCTTGAATCAATAGTGAAACTATTATAGATTAGTAATATGAGAATAAAAATGTTCTTTGTACGTGCAATATTCAAAAAATATGAATATATTCACCTTGTCTAAATTCAAAATAATAGTAGCCAAAAATCAAAACCAATAATCATAAAAAAGAGTCTAGCTAATTATTATGTACTTATCTAATCAAAATAAATGGAGTCTACCTCTTGTGCTAGAATATAGAACATTTTTTAGTAATTTTAATAGTTTAAACAAGCCCTTATGATTTGGAAGGTTAAACAAGCTATAAAGATCTATCGGTTTGTAATCTACATAATTGGAAAATAATGTGTATTCTAATTATTGATCCACTCTAGTTCTTGACATATGTAAATGGCTTCCTTTACAAATTTTTTTTTAGTAATATATGATTCTATATATAAATAGAAAGCTAAAGCCGAGGCTTGGCCCAATTTTAACCGAGCCTGCAAACGTCGGCCGTGCTTACTGCTTTCACCGTTGACCCAAAAGAAGAAGAGCTTAAGCGGCCTGTCTGGTTACCGAGTGGTTTCATCTGATCACCATACAAGTAATGATATGCAGCGGTCGTCGATATGTCCGAGTGGTTAAGGAGACAGACTTGAAATCTGTTGGGCTTTGCCCGCGCAGGTTCGAACCCTGCTGTCGACGAACTTATCGTTTTTTCCAAATTAATTTTTCTTATATATGATAATATTTTATATATACTATTTTTCCTGATGATAAAATGGAAAATAATGTAGAATTTTGTCGTTTAAAATCACTTTCGCTCTGGAGTCCAACCTCTCCCTTTCTCCCCGCCGCCGCCGCTTCTCCCACCACCACCATCCACCATGGCCGCGGCGCCGACGGCCGCGTTGGAGAGCCTGGTACTTGTGCACAACGTGGCGAAGCGGCACAACGTGGGGACGCTGGCCCGCAGCGCCACCGCCTTCGGCGTCTCCGAGATCGTCCTCGTCGGCCGCCGCGACTTCAACGCCTTCGGCAGCCACGGTTCCACCTCCCACCTCCGCTTTCGCCACTTCTTCTCCCTCTCCCAAGCCCGCCTCTACCTCAAGGCATCTCTCTCCCTCCCTTCCCCCTTCCTTCTTTAGGGTTCGTTTCTCCGTTCAATTCGTTTGCACTTTGCTTGTTTTGATTTCATTAGGAGGAGAGGGATTGCGACATTTGTGGGGTGGAGATCACCGACGGCGCCATCTCAGTGACCCAACATCCGTTCAAGAAGAGTACTGCTTTCCTCCTCGGCAACGAGGTGCTGTTCTTGTTTCTTGATTTTTAGCATAAAGTTTGCTCCTTTTTTATTTATGGTATTTATTCCATTAGTTTTTACTGAGGTTTCTGTCTTGCTTCCGAGAAGGGTACGGGTTTATCGGAGAAGGAATGCGAGATTTGTGACTTCTTTATTTACATCCCGCAGTATGGTGGTGGGACTGCATCACTCAATGTTACGGTTGCAGCATCAATTGCTCTACATCATTTTGGAGGTAGGATTGATTCTTGATCTCATTCTTTTTTTTATTTACATCGACAGAATTAAATTGTGTTTATTGCTTTTGATCTCAAGAGCGGGCAAGGGTTGTTAATAAAAACTTGTTCTATGCAATTTCTGGTGAAAATAATAATTTCTCCCCCTCTTTCCTTGTATCAAATGGAGTGAGGTTGGAATAAGAAGCTGGTACCAAATGATAAGAAATTCTCTTCATGACATGAGGTCTTGCGACTTAGATAGGAATAAATTTCTATTGACAAATAAGAATCTTTTCCTCTTTTTTACTTTATATCAAATGAGGTTGGAAGAAGATACTCTTTATGACAGGAGATTTTGTAACTGTAATAGGAACAAATAACATCCAGTGGATATAATCATGTGAAAAGTGACGGTTACTCAGTTACCAAAATAAATTCAGAAGGAAATTCTGATGAAATTACTCATTGCTTCAACCTAACGTGTATAGGGTGAAAACAAAATTATACTAGAATGGAGCAATGCAAATCTGAATTGCATAATCAAATCTGAACATGTTAGCGATCGGAAGTAATCACATTTTGGCAAAACCTTTCTAGTGATTCTTAGCTTCTTTATCAATCTCTTCATTTTTGGGGTTCTTCGTAATCTCCCTCTCAGTAATGGATGTTCATAGAATGACAATTGGCAGCATACCAACCATGTATGCTGCATCAGGATCATTGAACTTTTTCCTTTGAGATCCACCTATAGGAGGCTTCCTTGATCAGCATTAAGGACCAACAGCTCAGCATTGTCCTTCATGCTGTTGCTGTTTAGGGGGGTTGGCAGACATGTATAAATCGTTGCTTACCAAGAGGTTGGTAATGCGGCTTCAGAACTAGCTTCCTAATGAATTGGAGGGTGAAAGCTTTTTCACTAGTTAAGTTTTCTTATGAAAAACCTGTGCATGCGGGACGAATTGAGTACTGGGTCATTGGTCACAATTTTAGTCATGTTGATAATGCAGTAGAGGGTGTTTGCCATTGTTAATTCATATCTTGTGTAAATTGTTGGACTTTCAACAGAGTCTACAATGATCATATCTGCTTAAAATGAAATAGTTGCTTAAATATTTGATTCTTTTAATCATGGAGTTCATACCTTTTCTTTTAAATCCTATCTTCCCAAGTTAGAGATGTGTCTGCAATGACTAATTTTGTTCATACCTTTTCTTAAATATTTGATCATATTTATTTAAAATGAAATAGTTGCTTAAATATTTGATTCTTTTAATCATCGGAGTTCATACCTTTTCTTTTAAATCCTATCTTCCCAAGTTAGAGATGTGTCTGCAATAACTAATTTTGTTCTCATGTACTTGTTTAAACCAAAGTAGTTGCTTGAATATTTGCTTCTCTTAATCATGGAGGTCATGCTTTTCTTTTTATACCTTATTTCTTCCAAGTCAGCATTGACTTTGTAATATCTAGTTTTAGTTCTTCTTTGTCTCTTTATTGGGTTTACCCTTGGGCTTTGAACTTATATTAATCAAACTCAACACACTGACAATCAGACATTGCAAAATCTATTGATAATCAATTAATCATCAGTAAAAACCAGCCTATCGAAGATCACGTCTAGGTTAGGTTTTTTCCCCTACACATTCAATCTGGAAACATGAAACACATCAATCCTAGCAGTTTGAGTAGTCAATCCTCCTAGAATTATTAATACATTGGCTTGAGCAAATGTTCATATTCTTGATCATCGTCATGCTGTCTTAAAAATGCTTCATGAGGGATTAAAAACACTGAGCTCCTTTTTGATTATGGGTGGGGATAAGTGGAGTTTATCCATTTACGCAGCCAAAGATGAAGCATTAGCCAAGAAGTCATTATTTTGGTCAACGGGTCATTAACACATCTAACTAGGCTAACTTTATCCTGTCTAAAAGGTCCTTTCCCTATTAATAGCTTATTCTCAAGTTAACCCTTATTCTGACCAAATAGCATTTCCACTTAACCTGCAATGGTTACCAGCAATTATATAACTCTGATGAAATATGATTTAGACTTAACCTAGAAATAGAAGCACTTCAAGGGGATATTTATGGCTATGCCACCTTTCATCTTGTAACCAAACACAACCTTGATAATTTTCTTTTGGGTTTACCATTCCTTATGTTCCTTGGGATAGTCAATGTAGGTAAACTTTCCACTATGTTGACTCATACTTTCTAGTTGAGCTATGCTTCCTCATATGTGCATGTAGTGGTTGGAATCATGATACAATGGTGAACCTATGTACTCATTGTGGGGTCCATAATGCACAAATACTATTAGACCACACTAGGAGTTTGTTGCTAGAAAGCTTGGTACTTTTAGAGCATGAGTCACTTGAATGTGTTGATTGCTTGCTTTAAGGCTAGGCAATAGCATCTCTTATCCAAATAACTAAGTATCGTGCCATGGCCAGACCATAATTCAATTGTTCTAGTGCTTACGTTTGATCAAGGATTACCACGTTGTGTCTAACATCCTGCCAGTGTTTGCACAATATACTTATTTTGCAGCATAATTCAGGTATATTACAAGCTCTATATGGAAAATAAGTATGTCTGTTAAAAGTTTCACAACTAGCATGCTGATATATACCACATATTCTGTTTTTTCAAACATTTAGCCTATAGACATGATCTATTAGTCTTAACTAACCTCTAGAAATATAAGATCATAAGTCATTGTATATATTTGTGATGGTTGCAGTTTAACATGTGCACTGCGCAGCTTCAATATATGTCATATAAAATGGTGTCATGCCTTTTTACATTAATAATAGAAGTAAGTTCAAATATGTGATAGAAACTACAAAGGAATGTAACTTGCTCTGCAGTGCAATATATCATTTACAAAAAGAATACTTTACTATTAGAAACTCAGATAGTATGGAATATCATGTTTCATTTGTATATCAGATCCTTAAAGCCTCATGTTATATAAAAAGAATGAAATTCAAGAGGAGCCTTTGCCTATAGGGTCATAGTTTTGCAAAAATGCTAACCTTAAACTTGCTTTTAGCCAAAAGAAAATAAAAGGGTCCCTGTAATATTTTGTAATTCTCCTTAATGTTGTGATATTGAAATCAAGTCATAAATCATAGAGTCAGTTAGATTGAATCAGATCATGGATTAAGTTGCATACCGTAAGTTTTTTTTTCTAATTTTTCTAGTTTCTTTTCAAAATATCAAAAGTATAAAAGAAATTGTAAGAATTTGAAATCTGAGTCAACTATAAAATAGGTAAATAGAGGATAAGGGGCCATGCATATATGGTCTAATCTTCACCATCATAGACCCGTATATAGTATGTATTTAGAATCAACCATTTTCTTTGATTATTAAAGATATTTATATCCTACCTCTCAATTCAGTTATCCCTTTTTATTGGTAAGAACTTCAATTATTCATTTAAAACGAAGGTTTTAGAAACACAAGGATGAGATTTTAGAATATGGTTGTAAATAGTGTTATCAAAGGCACTCTCAACACTTGCCTAGGCGCTCACGTGAGGCAAGGAGGCCCTTGAAGCAAGTTTACAAGGGAGATGCCTAGGCAGGTGCCTAGGGCAAAGCAAGAGGTGTTTAGGCAAGTGCCTCTCCAATGTCCATTAGTGTTCTTTCTATCCAATTTTTGCCCATTGTTCTAGAGTTTATTAGCTTTATTTTGACAGTTATTTTGGTATATTGAAGTCCTTAAAAATAAAAGGGCTACTCTAGGTTATTCAATGATTTACCTTTTGGTATTATGTTTTGTTTGAAAACATCAAACTTGTCTTGGAAAGTGGTATTTACTATCATATTTGAATTTTGAAGCTACTAAAGGATGTCCAATATCTGATTGTTTAAAAACATGGCATAAGGAGTGATACTTTGTTGTGATACTTTGAAAGATGTGAAGTAAGATTTTTGATGCTGAAACTTGACTAAGTAATCTTATAATGTTTGTATCTTTTTCAAATGCATATAATATTTATTTCTAATATATTTTTTGAACATTTTTAAATTAGCATCTTGCAAGCACTTTTTTGGTGCCTAGCGCGTAAGGCAATTTGGTGTCCTGTAGCCTTAAGGGGACCGTTTGCTATACACAACCTTGTTTATAGAAGTACAAATGTTCACTTCTTACTTGTAAATCCATTAACTCCTATAACAGGTTTGCTAACTTTAGTACTCAAGAATTACTAGTGATAGGTAGGAGTGCAAACAAGTTGAACATGAGCAAGCTAGGCTCATCTCAAGCTCAGTTGTGAATAGATTATGCCTATATTGAGTGTAACTGAGCTAGGAAAATCATGCTTAACTCAGATTATTAGACAAACTAGCTTAAGCTTGGCTTGGTCAGGCTCAAATTAAAAAAAAAAATGCCAGGTGGTGGATAGCTTCATTGACGAAGTGGGCAGCTGTCCGTTAGGTGAACAAAGAGGGTTAGCATTGACTAGAGGCTATGTAAATCACTATGAACAAAAGAACAAGGTGAAGGAGAGGTTGAGAATGGAAGGCAGCGAACATGGTGATGGAGGAAGTGGTGAAGAGCCAGAGGAAATCTTGGGTGAGTGGAGATGAAGATGGCTAGGACCAGCATGCATTTGCTCCATTCTCTTTCTAAGAACAGGCTCAGCCATTAGATCAAAAGATCTAATGGCTGCAACATCTTAAGTTGTAAAGGATGATGACTAGGTTTATTTTTACACCGTTTGAGAGAGTGGAAAAGAGTAAGGTAGTTGGGTAAGGAAAATGATATCAGAATTTGGCTGAAGACCTCTAAAGATGAGATCCAACAATTCAGGAGCAACTTAGGATGAGGTTAATGCCATGAAGTCCAGTAATTCAAAATAATAGGTATATAATTTTATAATTAGTATATGTAACAAGAATGATCAAATGTGTTTTGAGATATATTGCGCCAGATACAAGCAAGCTAAGATTAGCTTGTGCTCAGCTCATCTACTAATTGAGTGAGCCCTTTTTGAGCTGAATTCGAGCCGATGAGCTGTTCACAAACAGCTTCCTCCACTTTGACAGCCCAAGTGACTAGATACTGTTAAAAGCCATTTAGCTAAAGTTATAGGAAATGGACTTGGGATGATATTTGTGTAAAAGCATGATCAAGTTGGACTTATGATCCAAGGAACTGTATAATCCATTATACAAATCTAGTTCCTATGATCCTAAGTCATAACTGATCCTAATCCAAGGATGAGATCCAGATTGGTTAGGGCGATTTGACCCAGATCATAAGATATGGATCATGCATTGTAAGATTTTGACAAGAATTGTTCGATCATTTATTTTTTTTAGTTTTTTCATCGTATTTTATTATTTGGTCTTCCTTTTTAGTTCCCTGCATGCTTGAAACCAGTTCATAACATATTGATTGTTTCAATAGCCTAGGACTAAATCCTAAGTCCCACAACTGCACTAGATTAACCAACTACCATGTGGGTCCCGTTGAAACTGCTTGTGTTCTCATCTTGTTTTCCAATCAAAGGCAAGCTCTATGAAGAGGTATATATAAAATAGTTGCTGACTATTCTTTTAATAATTCAGCCCAAAGGATAATAAAATACCATAACAAGAAAGATACACCATGCTGTGTTCTCTCAAAACATCATTGTTTGATGTCCTTGTAAACCAATTGAAGCAGCTGTACCAGGTAGTCTTCCGAAGTAAGTCTCCTTGGTATATATGTTGCCATCTCCTCTTCAAACCAGTGTTTTGGTAGGATAGTCAAGTGACCACATAGCACGGACGCAATTAGTATTTTTATCTATAAAACAATAAATAAAAGACATTAAATACAACAAAATAAGAATAATAGTTGCAATATTTTCTGGATAAATAATATCAGTACGAATAATAATAACAACAATCAGTGCTTAGTATTTAATACTAATAGCTTTATAACATAGTCAAAACCCACATCCAACCTAACAATCGGTTTTTACATGCTCCATCTACATAGGCCACCTAAGAGTGGACCACATATTTGGTCCCATAATGCTAAATGAGCCTTATATGCAGCTGCATAATGATAATCAATATTCGGCTGCATAGTATTAATTGGATTGCCTTTTCGGCTCATGTGTGGTAATGCCTAACATGCTAACCACACACAGGAAATTCAGTGCAGTCAAGAGTGGATCTACATATGCAACCATATGCACTGCACTTTAGAATACTGCTTCAAACTGTTCCAGTAAGCTCAATATCTGTTTTAATGTCTTTCATCTTGCCTGGCCAAACAGCTCTGCTATTAATGTAATAAATTACACCTTGAACACCAGATTCTAACCAAAATTTTCTCACAGCTAATTGAAGAGCTATTCTGAAGCCATCGTGCATATCAATTAGTTATTTTTTTTTAGTTTTCATCCAGAAAAGGTCAAATCTGCTTTTGCCCATACCAGCCTACACATTTCATCCCTAAAATTCCACCATATCTTGCTCCTTCATCTTGCATACATAGCACAATTACATCTTTCCATTTCCTCAGAAAATTTGATCACTTCTATCCTTCCAAATTTCCCAAAGGCCATGACCAACTATACATTTCAGACATAAGATAACCAAATGACTATTTGGCTGGGTAAAAGTTTGCTGAAACTTAATGTATGTGGATTATGGCTGTCTAAGATAGTGTTAAATTAGTTGGAAAAGCTGACTATGTAAGGAAGGCAAGAGACTGATTTGCATATTTGCCTGGGTTAAGGAAAATGCTGGTCCTGTAACATTTGTCTCCGAATTCTTTATGGTTAGCCATCAATAGTATCAAATAAAATATGATTTTTTTAAATACTAGCTATCAATGTCTTGTGGCCTCATCTTACTATTAAAATATTTAAGATGTTTAAGCTCCATGCCTTAGTGAATGGGCAATGTTCTGATATGTTTTTATTTCCTATGTAATCCCCTAAGCATGGCTTCCTTCCAGTTTGGGCAGGCTTTCCTGAAAGAAGCCGAGAGGGAAACAAGTTCACCGTAGCTGAGAAACCTCTCAAGCAGGTTAGAAGGAACTATTGTGCAGATTCAATTGAATCTGTGATCGAGGAGAGGAAGAGTAGAAAGGAAATTGCTGCCTGTGATATTTTTGAAGGGAACGGCACTAATGACTTGCAGGCAACAAATCTTTTAGAAGCACTGTTTGATGGTTAAGTAGACCAACTGCTGCTTCAAGAATTTTGTATTCCAACTGCGGTGGTGAACTAAAGAAGGTGGCTGTGAATGTGATGCGACAAGCCACATGGCAAGAAGGAGCTGCATATGCACTAACAAACTGACGAATTATGCGTGTCGGTCATTCTAATCTGTAATGATATAGTATTATTTAATTTCTCATGTGTTATGTTGATGTCAGGTTTTTACATGTTTTAACATCAGGTTGATTCCTAAGGATTCAAATGACTATCCATGTTTTAACATCAGGTTGATTACTAAGGCTTTTACATGTTTATGAACTACACATGCCTTTTAACTTCTTACAGGCCTTCAAATGACTGATCCCTAAGGATTCATCCAATATATCATAAGTATTATTTAACTAGCAACTTCATTCATGTTTGTAGATTGCATATCAATATGTAGACCTGCTACTTTTAATTTTTAAAAAAAGAAAGGTCAGAAAAAAGATGACCATCACATGTATAATTTCCCTCAATTATTAAAAAAAAAAAAATCAGAGGACAAAATGTAGCATTTTATTTAAACTAAAAAAATTAATTTAGAATATAACTGCAAAACCTATGACTAAACAGGAAATTTCCTTAACTTTTGATACATAAAAATGCGATATGTAAGGTTGCTGTGGTGTTCCTTCTTCGCCCAATGTCCTCCAATGTATTAACACGTCAAATACTAACTTGGAACATAATTGGACATGCGTACCTTGGCAAAAGCCACAGGACCAAAAAGAATTTAAGATAACAGAACTACGATTCACAACTGAACAACCAAAAGCATATGAAAAAACAAATAAATAAAGTAAAGAGGTAAGGCTGGCTAACTTGTCAAAACCTTCTCCATATATGCAGTGCCCGCATTTGATTTCATAATTTATATCAGAGGTCCTAGTTTCCTAGTTGTAATAGAATATAAATGGTATGTTACAAAACGGTGAATTTAAGCTGCAGGTTTTGGTTTCAATAATATCGAACTATAGTTGTCAGAATATCAATTTTTCTGACTGTACGTATGAGGCATAATAGTAAGTAAGAAGGTAAAGCGGGGGCAAATGTACATATTCATGGCTATCAAGAGATGGAAAAGATGTGCATGCTCCACTTGAAAAATTGCTTAACCCCTCAGGAACCTTAGAACTCGAAATATAACTACCATCTCTGTAATAAACGGTTGTATCCTCCTACTCTTGCCTTTTTTTTCCCGACTTCAGTAAGTCATCTCCCTCTTATTGTTATTAATATTTCCATTGTGATGGAGAATCGACACCTATCTCCTCGAACTGCATTTAATTGTAAAAGACTTAATACGGTCCAATCTAAACTGATAACTAAACAATATATAAAAACAGGAAGATAGTTCAATCTATGCTGATAATTTGTAACCTCTGATGGCTGCATAGAGATCAACATGGCTACTCATGCCTGACTCGATTGGTCTACCATAAATTGTATCTGATAAGTGCACTGCATCGCATGTGGACTCGTGCAGCAGAGTGCATGAACCATAAATAAAAAGGAAAAGAACTAAAAGTAGCAGCAGCAACGGCAACATAGAAAACATTACCTGAATTATGCTCTGATGTGCAAATTGCAAATAAGTTCAAACTCAAGGATTCAAGAAGTTATCAGGGTACGGATGAAGGTTTTAGCTGCTATTGCTACCATAACCATCTCTTCCAAATATAAAAAGAATTAACCATGATAGGCTGTGAGATAATCCTCAAATATTCATCATGCTCTTGTGCTTCCTCCACTTTGTAACTCCTCATATTATTTACTGGAAGCACTTGTTGGGAGAGTTTTTTTTTCTGAAAATTCTGAAGAGCCCTATTCAATTGAGCAACCCCCGACAACTACAGAAGCACAGCTTGGTGATATGTGCAGACCTCGCACTGCTTTTTTTCAGTTATGAAGCCTTCCAATTTCTTGATGCATCGGAGAAGCTAAATTTGTAATTTATCTCCAACAATTACTTTTTATCGTTCCCTTAATCAGGAATTGTGAATGAAGTATTGGGTGTATTATTTAAAACTTTTCCTTCAAAAATTGTCATTCAAGGTAAGATGGTTTGGTTCACCATGAAGATAGTCTGTGTAGAAGTGAACCTTCTGTTATATATGTACCAGTTCACACTTACCATGACAAGGTTTATCAGCCTTATTCCATATAAAGAAGAGACGACGAGCAACCTTGTTTGCTGCCTGAATACTCTATCTGGGGGCATTCTATACTTACCAGGCCTGAACTCTCTTTCTATAGGTTAGCTTCCATATTCAGTGCATCTGCATCCAAAGCCATATTTCTCATCCTAGCTTCCTCAAATATGTAGTACTTTTGAACCTATTGCAATCAATCAGCCCATACTTAGAATACAATGGCTAATGCTCAGAGGATTCACCAAATCTCCAAATGCAATAATTTCCTTTACCATGCCTAATCTGATTTTGAGCAAGATTTCAGGATATATTCTTTGCTGCCATCACACATCTTGGTTGAGATCCTTCTCCTGCATCCGAAAATCTAGAGATTCACAAAAGAAGAGCTTCAAATTCTTCCCAACATATTTGTTTATCCAGATCTGGCCCCTCCCCTAACCATATCCTCCCTCCCCTCATTCCTAAACTCGGGAATAGGTATTAAGAAAGTGAAAAAAATTAAATCCGATATCTTTGATGGTAATCAACCATCCATGGTATATGCAACGGCAGAAATGACCCAAAAACATGGCACAAAATGATAATAAGAGAAGGAATCTCAGGATAAAAACTCAACATCAACATAAAAATAAATGTACGCATATATTCACGACAAATGAATCTATTACAGATATTCTTCTTACACATTGTAAGAGTACATTTGGAAATACATGGATCTCTCAATCGATATTCTTGATCAACTTGAATCCGAGCAACATCAACCAGAAGAAGAGACGAGATATGTCATGGAGCTGATGAAACTAGGGTTTTGCTAGAGATAGCTCCGGCGGTGCGACGGCATGGCGAGACGGAAACGGAGGCTAGGGTTTTGCAGAAGAGGATGCCTTGGCCTTCCCCTTGCCGTGTTTCCTTGCCACCTCCAATCCCTCTTGCTTCCGGACCTTGATTTCTTGCCCATCGCAGCTTTCATTGCCTCAGCGTTCAACCCTATAGTTCCCCTCATGGAAGGATTTTTCTCCGTCGACATGAAGAGATAACAGGATCGAACCCTGAGCCTTACGGGGAAATACAGAGTTGCTCCTGCTGGTACGGAGACGGGCATACTCCATGGTCGCCGTCTCCAACATGGCCATGATGGAGACGGACGGAAGGACGGATGACCCTGACCTATCTTCCTCGAATTCTCGTGTTTCGTAGGATGAGAAGTCCTGCCCTAAATTTTATAGCCTGCTCGGGAGGGGTGGCAACAAATCTGATATGGTCGTGTCCATGCCCAACTCTTAGCAAATCAAGTCTAATATGGTCGAATCATGACTATCTTTTATTTTGCCTTTCTAAGCAAATTTATTAGAAATAATTAATAACCTCATCAAAAATGGAAGCAAGCGATGGGCCCAAATCCAGATCCAAATCCAAGATGATGATACTCATGCTACATCCGACAATATACTAATCTGGTTGCATTTGGCCAGCTTGCATACAAGACCAACAAAAATTTTTGAAAAATTATAATTTCCCCAAGACATCCCCCGCTCTTTTAAAAAGTCTCAAACCGATCATTCGGCTTGCGAAACTATTCCAAAATGGCCCTTTTCTTCATCTTCGCCGTCAACAATATGGTAGCAAATATCATGAAGCGGTTGTAGAACACATATATTAAATAGGGTAGAATCTTAAAGAATCTTTCGTGCGAAATAAATCTCGAAGCATCCTTAGTAGATGACTCATGGTTAAAAGTCATCAATGGCACACATCTCAAAGCACTCCAAACCACTTATAAACGGATCTCAAATAATCTTAGTATATGATCTGTAGTTAAAGATCGCCCACCGTGCATATTTCAAAGCACTCCAAACTCCTTCATTCATCCATCTGCAGAGATTTTGAAATATTCTTAGTATATGGCCTATAGTTAAGGATCACCCATGGCATAGATCTCAAAACACTTTGAACTTCTGCATTCTTCCGTCTGCATAAATTTTAAAGCATCCTCAGCATATAGCCCACAGTTAATGATCACCCGCAACACCAATCTCAAAGCACTCCAAACCCTTTCGTTCATCCACCTGCACAAGTCTCAAAGTTTGCTTATTATATTGCCCATAGTTAAAAAATGACCCACAATATAGATCTCAAAGCACTCCAACCTCTATTCATCCGCCTGTATAGATCTCAAAGTGCCCTTAATACATGTGATGTAGTGTAGAATAAGCAACCTTTGGTCATGAAGTCAAAGTCTTATCTCTTTAATTTCTAGTAAGTTGTGTTTGCATTTATTTTAGGTTTGAAAATTGTAATGGGTGTTTAGTAAGTTGGAGTTGCATTTATTTTGGGTTTGAAAATTGTAATGGATGCTTAGTAAGTTGGAGCATGATTAATGCTTAGACTAGTATAAATAGACTATGTGGTAGATGGTGAAGGCCAGATTGTGATTACTAAACTATTTGATATATGATACAGCTTGAGCTTGTAGCTCACTTTATCCATCCTCTTCTCTTGTTGTGAATGATTGTTCATCCATTCATCCTTTCATTTGGCCTTTCCAACCCCCCACCCACCCTCATCATTTGGTATCAGAGCTTGTGATTATGCTCTTGGGTTATTCTCTTCCTTCTCATGGCGGCACGAAGAGGTAGAGGACAACGTGGCAACCAAATGAGGGACGAAAGGGATGATGAACTTAGAGCACTTCGAAGACAAGTCGAAGAACTTACTTTGCGTCTTGAACGCCGAGAAGCTCGTAATGAGCGAGGTGGTTCAAGCCGTGGGTCTTTTATTGACGAATTGGATGTGAATCCATTTGCCAATCATGGAGGACGAATGGAAAGGATGTTCCATCGTAATTCTGACACTTTGAAGATTGATTTACTGGAATTCCATGGTCGCCTTCAACCCGAAGAGTTTCTTGAATGGTTTAGCGCCATTGAAAAATTCTTTGAATACAGGGAGACACTGGAGATTCAAAGAGTGAAGCTTGTTGCTACAAGGCTTCGTGGTTATGCTTCAGCATGGTGGGATAGAGTTCAAGAGATGCGGCTTCGCAAAGAAAAGCCTAAGATTTCTTCTTGGGAGAAAATGAAATGTAGGCTTAAGGAGAAATTCCTTCCGGTGGATTTTGCTCAAATTGTCTTTTCTCAATTCAACAATTTTTGTTAAGAGTCTAGAAGTGTGATTGATTACACTGAAGAATTCTACAAGCTAATGGCTCACAATGATCTTCAAGAATCCGAAGAACAACTTGTGGCGAGGTATGTTGGAGGTCTAAGAATTCCAATTCGGGATGAAGTAGAAATGCATCGATTATGGAAACTCAATGATGCGTATCAACTAACCTTGAAAGTAGAGGCTAAGCTTTTTCGTAGTGGAAGGAAGAAATTTGTGGAGGTACAAAGTCTTTACCCACCCTCCAAAGGAGACTCTTCTCATGGTAAGGGTACTAATTCAAATTTCCATGATCGTGGCAATAAATCTAATTCTTGTTTCAAGTGTGGAGAGGTTGGTCATTATCACTACACTTGTCCAAAGAAACAGGTTGATGTTCACATAAATCTTATGAAAAAAGAAGACCTTGATAGCTCAAAATAGCCCGTGTATGATGAAGAAGGTGAGATTAAGCATGTGGAGGTTGAACTAGAAGAAGGTGAAAGTCTTATGATCTATAGAGTGCTTGCAACTCTAAGTTTTGATTCAAATGAAGTTTGGCATAGTTCAAATATTTTCAATCTTCAAGAAAATGTTTGTGACATTAAGAAAGAAGAATGTTGTGTGGATTGGAATTCTCCACCTGTATATGATGTTTATCCAGATGAAGAACAAATTCGGAATAATAGTCTAATATTCTCAGAGCATTTGTCTTTGTCATTAGAAGAAATTTATCGTGATACTAATGTCGTTGTCTTGGATGAGAGTAAGGACTTGCTCTTACTCTCTTCTCAAGGAGTAGACCTTTTCAATGAAGTCTTTCATAAGACATGTAGAGAACTATGCTTCAAAGAGCTTAGAGATTATTTCAACATAATGATGTGGAACCAAACTCCATCTTTCAGAAATCATGAGTTCAAATGCTTGAAGGGTTCGTTTGATTTCAGAAAGTTATTGAGTGATTTCCTTAATAACAATCCAAAGATCCTATGTCAAGAGGAGATATTCATAGCACTTTCAATTGAAGATGATATTCTCAAGGATCTTTGGTCATGGTCCGAGGCTTTACCAGACTTTGGAATTTATTGGCAAAAGATGGACACGACATTTTTGCAAGCCAAATTGAATTATGGGTTTAGATTCTACATTCCTCTTGCATTTCATATGCATCACATATTGGCGTATCATAGCGATTTTGGATGACAACTCGAGGACAAGTTCTTTCTCACCCGGGGAGGATGATGTAGTGTAGAAGAAGCAACATTTGGTCATGAAGTCAAAGTCTTATTTCTTTAATTTCTAGTAAGTTGTGTTTGTATTTATTTTGGGTTTAGGAATTGTAATGGGTGCTTAGTAAGTTGAAGCTGCATTTATTTTGGGTTTGGGAATTGTAATGGATGCTTAGTAAGTTGGAGCATGATTAATGCTTAGACTAGTATAAATAGACTATGTGGTAGATGGTGAATGACAGATTGTGATTACTAAACTATTTGATATATGATACAGCTTGAGCTTGTAGCTCACTTTATCCATCCTCTTCTCTTATTGTGAATGATTGTTCATCCATTCATCCTTTCATTTGGCCTTTCTAAGCCCCCACCCATCCTCATCAACATGGCTCGTAGTTCAGAATCACTCATCATATAGATCTCAAAGCAGTCCAAACACTTCATTCATCCACTTGCACAAATCTCAAAGTAACCTTAAAGGATCACCCGTTGCACAAATCTCAAAGCACTCCAAATTCTATTCATCTATCTACATGGATTTCAAAACATTCTTAGTATAGGTATATAACTTAGGATCACTCATTGTGGGGCTCTCAAAGCACTCCAAATGCCTTCATTTATTATCTACCTGCATAAATATAATTGCACGCATGGTATATAGCCCAAATTACAAGAACAAATACGTATATATTCAGAAAAACGAGATGTGGAGCTTTCGCAGGGCCATGTCGCTCATGAAGCTTCGGTTTTGCCGGAGACGGATCGATCCGGCGGCGCCACGGCATGGAGAGATGGAAATGGAAGCTAGGGTTTTGCGGAAGAGGACATCTGGAAATGCTCTTCCCCTTGACGTGCCTCTCCTTGCTACCTTCTGTCCTGCTTCCGGGCCTTAGATTTCTTGCGCGTCGGAGCATGGATCGTCTCAGCCATCACTGGCAAATTTCCTCTCATGGTTGAATTCTTCTCCGTCGACGTGAAGGGATAATAGGATCGAACCCTGAGCCTTACGGGGGAACACGGAGTTGCTGCTGCTGGTACCATCGCCCAAACATTGGAAGAGACGGACATACTCCATGGTTCCCGTCCTTAGATAATATCTATTTTATTTGATTATATGATTTATTATGTATTATATATAGCTAATATATCTAATCTAATATATATATATCCCGGTCCCATCACACATTATTTAAAGGAGTTGCGACGATGGTGTACACCGACCGGATGGGCGAGGCGTGCGGAGGCGACTAGGTGGAGCCAACCGAAGGTGGGACTGTCGAGTTACAGAGATCTAAACAAATTTTTTGATGAACCAAAGTGATGATGTGCCACGTTGGCCGTGGATCAAACTTTTTTACCTCATCTGATGTGGACTATACTGCCATTTTTCATTAGTTTAAAGGTTTATACGTACGCGCTGCTTTTGTGCAACGGGTGCACTCTGCTGTCGGGAGCGGCAGGCACTCTGCTGTCGGGAGCGGCAGCAGTGCTGGGATTCATTGCCAAATCTTACATGCATTTCTATTTAATTAGTCATTAATTTTAATGAGTTTAGAATTCTATTTTTAGTTTTATTTTATTTTTTTGAACAGTTATTTTATTCTCTAGCGATTGTTAAGTCTTATCTTTTAGTAAATGTTGATTTTTGAATTTTAGTAAGAATCAAGCATGCTACCTATATGATGATTTTTGTGTCTCATTTAATATGATATAAGAAAAAAGAAAAGCGAGTGAGAGTTTTAGTGGGGAGTGATAGATAGTATGACATAAGAAAAAGAGAGGAGAATGAGAATTGACTTTCTTAATAAGGAGTGATAAAGGGCCTTAGCATTTGTTCTAGACTTTAGATCGGCACAGTTGATCTACTCTGCATAGCGTGCTATTCTACAGATAGTGCCACCAGCTTTAGCAGCGATGGAAACTACTTTTTTTCTTTTCTTTGGGTACAAAAATAGAATGCTTCTTCTATGGCATGGAAGGTCTATGGGATTAAATTTTAATATAGTAATCGAAAGTAATAATATTTTAATAAAAATAGTAAAATTAATAATATTAATTATACTATAGTATTTATATAGAAATAATTTATTTGAGTAAAAATAATATTTTATTAGTAATATTTTTAGAAGCTTAATAATGTTTAATAATACCAGGAGGAGGAGATGTATCATTAAGGGAGGAAGAGAGGCAAAAAAAAAAAAAATATGCTAACTCTTAATTCTAATAAAGAGAGAACATAAAGATGGTTTCTTTTAGAACAAACCCCCCATTTCTTTGCTCCTTCTATGCTGTTTTTCATCGATCTTTTCTATATATATGACAAGAAACATGAAATTACGCCCATAGATGAGGCCGAACAGCGTTGAGGAGCAGGGGAGAGATGAAAGGAATAAAACGGCCGGGGATGCTTTTGTCCAACCAGTGTCACACCCAACTGTGTATAAGCTATTCTCTCACCTGGTAAAAAGCCTGTTGAGATGAAGTTCTGCCAATTTAGGGTCAGATGAAACTGAAATTTTTCTTTATGGTTTGACAATTTACAGTACTGCAGTGGATAGCTTCGAAGGGGAGTACAGTGGGCGGCAGGTCTAGAAAATTATATTTTAATATATTAACTGAAAATAAAACTATTTATTTAAAAATTAATAAAATTAATAATATTGATAATACTAATAGTATTTTAATATAATAATATTTTTAGAATATTAATATTTTTAATAGTATATTAACAAATTATATTATATCAAAAACTAATAAATAATTTATTAATACAATAAATATTTTATGTATTAATAAAATATATATTATTTTTAAAAAACTATGTAACTAATATAAATAATATTTTAGAGGTAGAATATTTTCTAAATAAAAAAAGACATCCTGTGTATTGTGCAGGCTATATGCTAGTATATATAATAAATTGAAGGCTCTACTTGTGCATAACTCTCTATTCATCATTTGGATCTCGGTATCAATAATATCATGAATATGATGTTTATTTTGGATAATGAAAAAGCTCCTATACCCATTCTAATTAGTTATATAATTTATTATCTATTATATATATATATAATATACTAAAATGGAGGCTCTACATGTGCAGATCTCATCATATGGATTCTTATATCAACAATATCATTAATATGGTTTTTATTTTGGATAATAAATAAAGCTCTTATGGCAATACTATTTGGTTATATATTCTATTATTTGTTGTATATATATATATATATATATATATATATATATATATATATATATATATGTGTGTGTGCGCGCGCACGCGCATGTATGTATGTATTAAAATAGAGGTGCTGCTTGTGCAGAACTCTCCATGCGCCGCATGGATGTCTATATTAATGGTATCATTAATAATATCTTTATTTTGGATAATAAAAAAGATCTTATTTCTATTATATTTGATTATATAATTTATTATTTATTATATATTTATATATGTCTAATACTAAAATGGAGATTTTGCTTGTGCAAATTGCTCCATTTGCCATGTACGTGCCCATATTATTATATCCTTGATATGTTCTTTATTTTGGATAACATATACGATTCTTATATCTATTCTATTTGATTATAATTTATTATCTGCTGCATATATTATTAATTATATATAATTAGAATGGAGGCTCAAATTATACTAAGCTCTTCATTCGCCATGTGGACCTGTACTAACAATATTACTGATACAATCCTTATTTAAAAAAATAGTTGGGCTCTTAAATCTATTATATCCTATTATATTTATGTCATCTATTATAACTTATCTATTCTATATTATATTTCAAAAATAATTAAAAAAATAAGAAGAAAAAATTGCACCATGCACAGCGAGCGGGATATACGCTAGTTAAGATAAAAGTAGAACAAAACTCAGCATCCCAAGCCCAAATCCATATACAAAATGGTACCCATGCCACATTGGAGAATATGTCGGGTCTGGCCGCATTTGAACCAGCCTTGATCTAATATCAACAAAATTTTGCACTTCGCAGGAGCGTAGAGGGAGAATATATGACATGGATAGAAAGGGGAGGGAGGAGAAGCGGCAGAATCCAGCTGAGGTGGTAGGTGCGAGAGAGAGAAAGAGAGTGAGTGAGTGAGTGAGTGAGAGAGAGAGAGAGAGAGAGAGAGAGGGAGAGGAGGAGATCAGGGTGGAGTTGATGGGAAGCTAGTGGCATCCATACTTAGAGGAGGGGCGAGGGAGGGAGGGAGGGAGTAAAGGATTAGGACTCCATATTCTCCCTCCTTTCCTCTCTATTTTAGGTTCCAAAATTCAAAAATAAATTAAAAATAAAATAATAAATAGTTTTTAATATATAGCAAATTAAAATAAATTAAATATATAATATAATTTTGGGACTTATTTAGATAGAGGATATAATTCTGTCTCTGTCTTACAATATTATAACAAAACAAGCGAATATACGACGAAATAGAAATATGAGATTTTTGACTTACTTTATATTTATATTACAATTTGGTATGAAATTATGCATTTAAAAAACTTTTAATGCACGTTCACTTTTCACTCTTTTTATAACACTTGCAAAACCTTTGAAATGAAGTGTTATGCAAATTATATTTTTTCTAACAAATAATGCAAAAGTAAATACATCTAGTGTTGCTTCAAATTGGTATGAAGTAGAAAAAGTAATATGTTGTAACATCCTGAAATTTATCATTATAATATTTGCTCAAATCAGGCCAAAACAAAATATGTTAGAACTAAAAGAAAGGCGGTTGTTAGCTATTATTTGCAGTAAAATGGATAATAACAGCTAAACTGTAACGCGTTCTTATCATTATATATAGAATGCAATGATATTTTCCAAACCAACTTGAAAATGTAAATTTTAGAAAGATTTTTTATTCAAACAATGACTGCTCCTGGTGCCATACTAGAGTGATTATAACAAAAAACACCTAAACAATCTTTCAAATAATGGTTTTTAGAATTGTGTACAATGGAAACTGTTGCTGGAAATTGGACCCGGGTGCGGCCGTCGACTGAGGAGGAAAAGCTTCGGCGAACTCTGACGGGCGGCGATCTATCGGCGAGCGGCGTCCTCCGTGGAGGGGGGACCTGCAAAAAGCCGGTGGCCGGGGTTTCCGGCGCCGGCCCTCCGATGCTTAAGTTAGAGGGGGTTTAAATTTGGGAGAGAGGAAGAGGGAAGAAGCGTTCTGCCTCCTTTCTTCTGCCTTCAACCCCCCATTGAGAAGGAGGGGTTCCTCTTTATAGGGGGGTCGGATTACCTGTGATGTGATGGGGCGAGGTCGCCGTACGGCTTAGCATGTCGCTTGAGTTGGTGCGCGATCAGGTGAATTAATGCTTCGATGTCGGAGGTGAGGCCGGGATCAGAGAGTTGTCACGGCTGACTGAACGCTGCCGAGCCGATTTGCCGTGGAGGATTGAGGATCCGTAGATAACAAGAGCCACGCGCATTGATTGTTGAGTGAGCCGGCGATACACATTAATTGTTGAGTGAGTCGGAGATACACATTAATTGTTGAGTGAGTCGGGGGTTTGCAGAGGTCATGCGCATTAAATGCCGGGGGCGGTGGCAGGGTATGGCCCCTGACCAGACTTTGGCAGGATGCAACCGCGGCAGGTGGGCGGCGAGGGCGGACTTCCGAGGTCGGGAGCTCTTCGGGTCAGATGTTCCGGGGTCGGGCACCGAGCTCGGCCGCCCGAGGTCGGCCGTCATCCGATCCTCTGACGGCAAGGTTCTCATGCACTCGGGGGGAAGCTGCGCTCCCCCAACACTACCCCCCGATTTTCGAGTTCGAGCCGCTTGCGAGCTCGGGCGCGGGAAGTAGAAGTCTTTATTACGGTAACTGAGATCGAGGAGAGTTGAATTATGTCGCGCCCTCACGCATCCCGAAGTATTCATAATGGGGGGTTGCGCCTTTTGGCCCTTCGTGGTCGTTTCGTATGGCGAACTCATGATGGGGTCCCAGGACCCGATGGGGTGGCTCCTCGATCTTATAGTCAAGGCGTCTTCCCTAGATAAGTATGCTGTGTCGATCCTTGAGGCGGACACGTGGTGTGATCTGGAGATTTATTGGGTCGATCGCCTTGAGGTAGGGTGTTGGATCAGCCGCTCGGGATTTAAAGCCGAGCCGGTAGTCCGGGATCGAGGATTAGGCTAATTACTCGAGGTCGGATGCATTTAATCTCATATCGGTCGAACGGGGATTTGGGAGGCTAAGATTACATCGGCGCTCCACGCGTCCTGGGGCTTTTTAAATGAAGGGAGCGGGGGCGGCATCTGCTCGCCTTTCGGAGCAATCTGGCGCAGCGGATCCATGATGATGCTGCGAGATCCGATGGGACGGCGCCTCGGTTCTGCGCTCGAGGCATCGGTCCGGAATGAATGCGGTGTTTCGGCTTCCGAGGCCGACACGTGGCGTGATCCAGACGGGGGGTGGAAACCGAACCCGCCGATCTGGGCCGTTAGAGGGGTCTATATAAACCCCCCCCAAACCAGCCCTAAGAGGAGTCTTGTTCGGTTGCCTTCTCTTTTTCGCCGTCTCCACCTTCGTCCTCTTTCTCAACAGAATCTCGCCGGTGGTGCTCGGAGCGATTTCCGGCGACTCCCCCCTAGGTTTCTTCTTTGTGTTAGCTTGGGTGTTCTCCTTCTTTCTCCTTTTTCCCGTCTCTTTCGTCTTTAGGTTACTTCGGTTTTCTCCAAAATGGGTTTTGGTCCAGAGGAAGTCAGATCTAGTCTGTCGGGGGAGGAGCTGGAGTTAATCCGCTCCTGGTTCTTTTTCCAGCCCGGGTTTCGTCTCGAAACTGCAGGGCCGGAGGATAGGGTGACGCGGCCGCCCCCAGGTCGGATCGCGATTCATCGTGAAACGCTCTGGGCCGGCTTGCAGTTCCCCTTACACGAGTTCGTGAACAGCTTGCTGGTGGAGTACCAACTCGTCCCAGCACAGCTCGCTCCGAACTCGTGGAGGACCATAGTCGGATTTTTGTCCCTTTGTCTTGCACATGGGATCCCGACTTCGGTGAGCATTTTCCGCCGGTGTTTCTTACTAAAGACAAACCCGGCGGATGGAGGGTGGCTATACTTCGCCTTTCGGGGTGGTATGTCACTTTTACAGGGTGCCCCTTCCTCTATTCATGAGTGGAGGGAAAAGTTTTTCTTTCTTGCGTCCGAGGTGCCGTGGAGATTTGACCCGAGGTGGGGGCACCCCCGGCTGAAGGCCCTTAACAGGCTCTCCGAGCCCTCGGGGAGGGACCAGAGGGTCCTTGACGCTTTGCGGGGCCTCGGAAAGGGGTTCAACCTGACCGAGCTCCTAAGTGAGAGTGCCTTGGCGAGCGTTGGCTTGAGTTCAGTGCGTCCCGAGGTAAGAGTAGTCGTATTGTTTCGTCTTTGCCTCTTGCTCTTCTAACGTTGGTCTGATACTTAGGAAAAATCTTTTTTTGTTTCAGACATTCCTCACATGCCGACCAGCAACACATCTCTCTTCTCCCGGTTGAAAAGGCGGGAGGCCGAGGCCGGCGGGGCTATTCCCCAGCCTCGGAAGAAGTCGAAGTCGGCCGCCGCTTCTACCTCGGCCGGGATGGGAGGCCCGGAGGCGGGGGTCTCCGCAGCTGCTTCGAGGGCGGGT